>NC_056042.1:9363145-9533834 GCF_004379255.2 Salvia splendens
TGTAATGTAAAGTGAGACTGTGAGATAATGATTATATTCTTACATCTCTAAAATAAATAAATAGGCGTCCGATTAAATATTTTGTTTAATATAATGTACTATTAAGTGTTCAAAATGTCATACCCATGATGAAGGGATATTTACTTACTATATGAGAAATTGGTAGCAATGTGCACCAAATATTTATTTATTTATTTATTTGTGATGATTAATTGAGTAAACAAGAAAAGGACATTAAAAGATTCAAATTTATAAGAATGACGTGTAATCTCTAATATATATTCCAATGCATATCGGGATAAAATTTGTGATCCAAATTCGATAACACGTCATTCAATGTGTAATAGTGGTTAATATTATGTGTTGCCTTGGTACGTATGTAGTTTAAGTAGTTTGGCGAAAATGACTTAATTTGTGGGATTTTTATATGTTATATTAATTGTATCAACGCCAATTAGTTTGGCATTTGATCTATTGCAAACCCGTTATCTACGTGGCATCTAAATGTGGAAACAAAAGTGTACTATCTGTCATCAATGTGTATAAGGTAAAATCTAAATCTTTAGCATATTATTTGGACGATAGATACATATTTAAATTTATCTATACAAAAAAATAGCAAGGGCATTCATAATAGTGGATGATAGCTCGGATAATGTGGTGAATGATAGATACATATTTAAATTTACCTATATTAAAAAATGTAGTAAGGCCACTCACAATAGTGAACGATAGCCTAGACGATCGCATCGTCCGATATACTGCCCCATCATCCCGCCCCAGACACCCCCTCTACTTGTGATGCGCCTGAAGGCGGGCCGATCGTCCGCTATTGTGGGCGCCTGGACGATCGCCCACCCGACGATTTTTGTGATTTTTTTCTTTTATTTTTCTATTTTTCACTCTATACACACACACACCTCATTTTCACCTTCATTTATCAGACCTTTTTTCTTATTTTCTATGTTTTTTATTAAGTATTTTCATTATAACTCTTTTTTTTAATTAAGTATTTAAGTGTTACTTTTTAATATGTGTTGTTTTGTATTTTGATATTTTTTTATTTTATTTAGTCACATAAATTTTTTAAAAAAGATAAAAATAGTGCTCAAATAGAAAATAGGGATAGAGCGAATGTATAGTGCGAACTATTGCAGATGTATGGACCGAAAAATAAAATACTGACATAACAAGGAAAAATAGAAATAGGCTGGTTTACAATCCTTGTTATTGTCGATGCCCTTGTTAAAACAAAGTCTAAATGTTACGTAAGTATATTATGCGGATCAAGTAGCCATATTGAAGATATTTGGAATAAAAAACATACCGTCCATATTATTTTATTATGAATTTGTAGATAGAGTTGTGGATTGCGTCAACTGTAGCCGTATTAAAATATAGTTGTGACAAATACACTAACAATTATTAATATATAATTAATAAAGTTAGAGAGATTATAAGGAAATAATGATAGTGAATAATGCCTTTCACTTAATTAAAGAGAAAAAATATACTATAAAAATAGAAAATTTATATTTTTAAGAAATAATTCAAAATAGAAATAATATCTGTTTTTAAGAAACAAAAACAGAAGAAGTAACAAAGTTGACGAAAACAATTATTTATACAAAATGCTGAAAGCAATTCTTTTATAAATTTTTATTGCAACAAAAAATAGTTAATTTAGAAGTGATAATATTGAAATGGGACCAAAGACATAAATAACAATGAGAAAATCCAATCCACCATAAAATCCAAATGGGGTGCAATAATGCTAAATTAAACCATGGTTGGGTTAATCACAAGTACCAACCGTAAGGGGGGGAGCCCCTCCGTACGGAAACGGAATCCTCTATGAATTGATAAACATACATATAAATATAAATATTAATATATAGATTGATAATAGTATTATTTTATTTTTGGTCGCCATTATTGGCACATAGTAAATTTATACTGTAGTCGAAGAGTTAGTATTAATGAGAGTTAGTAGTAGCCCACATCAAATAATGTTTGTATTTTTTGAAACAACAACCAACTGGAATCCCAAAACCAAACTCCAAAGTGCAAAATCGTCTTTATAATAAATCAGAATTAACAATATTCTAAGATAATGTTTGCAATTTGGATTATCGACTGCTAATATTGTAACGACCCGCTAAGCCGATATTGTTAGAAACAATATTATTATCTTGATTACTTATATAAGTAACTTGAATGCGATTAAATTCAAGTTACGATAAATTATAGGAGTTGTTGTTTTAACGTTAGGCAAGTGAATAGAAAACGTAAATATATATTACACCTATATGAATATTAAATTTAAATAAATGAATAAATATTAATAACAATAATAAATTAATACATAGATTTTTCTTTATTAGTTAGCTTATCCGAGAAGACCTCTGTCATGCGATGCATTTAATGCTACTGGTTGAGTTGTAGAGATAATAAATGCTGCATTTATGAAGGCATTAATGAGGTATGGAAAAAAATCCTTCCTCTGACACATTTGATGAACATTCTCGCCTAGATTAATTGCAGGTTAAGTTTGCCATAGATGAGTATATTTACTCACTTTCTTTCACCATAAAAACATTACCATCATACATCCTAATCACCCCTTCACAACCCCACATAATTCTTTCACAAACCCCACATACTATTTCCTCTGCCCACTTCAATTCCACATCGGACAGAGTCTAAGGAAGGAGTTTTACACACATTTGTAGAATTAAGTCCTCAATCCAACACCACCTCGCCCCCACAAAAAAAAAAAAGGTAATTTCAAATCTTTTTGTTATTGCATATACATCAGATTATAGTAGGAATGAAAGTGGAAACATGCGTAACCACTATTTCCACATATTACCTCAAGGACTCCAAACACCCAACACTTACAAGTAGCATGTCAAAACCATTTTTTGTTTTTTTAAAACTATTGGATGATAGACATAACATAGGACTTTTAATGATGCTTTAGACAACACCAAAAGCATGTGACTCTTATAACAATTCTATGTAGACCTCTAAAATAAATATAGAAACTCATCTTGAGCCAATCAGTAAATCTGCCGTGAGGAACTTCCGGCAGCGAGCTAGGCGCTCCGTCGTCAACAATGACAGCCCACGCTCCAAAAACCCATCCTTTCTTTTCGTTCCATGAATCTGGGAAGTCTTGGAATGAAATTAACAAAGTCTATTATCATAAAGGTATTTAAAACTTAAATAAAAAAAGGGGAGAGGGATGAGAGTCTCAACGGCAACGGCGCTGGAAGGGAGGGGAGGGCTGGTGGATGCAATCCCAGCCGAGCTGAAACCTCGGCCAGGGCCGAGCATGGTCCCAGCCGAGCTGAAACCTCGGCCAGGGCCGAGCATGGTCCCAGCCGAGCTGAAACCTCCGCCAGGGCCGAGCATGGTCCCAGCCGAGCTGAAACCTCGGCCAGAGCCGAGCATGGTCCCAGCCGAGCTACAACCTCGGCAAGAGCCGAGCATGGTCCCAGCCGAGCTGCAACCTCGGCATGAGCCGAGCATGGAGTAGGAAACGACTCCGACAGACCTACAGCCTCGGGAAGAGCCGGTCGAGGAGCAGAGTGTAGCAAGGGAGGAAGTATCCATTGCAAGGACAAGGCCGGCGAGGAACGTGGAGCCTCCGAGCCGATTCAGCGACCTTGGGGCTGTAATGCATATTGTTTTGAGGTCCATTCCGAAATTAAATTATTCCGGGCCTAAGAATGAAATGGTTAAGTAAGCTAAAATAAATAGTTGTGACCCAAATTGTTTTATTTTTTTTAGGAGTAATTAGTAAAGTATAGAATATCAAATTCTGGTTGGAATCTAACTAGCAAACGAAGTGGAAGTAAATAATGCAAGATTTGGAAATTTCGAATAATAATAATAATAATAACAATAATGTTAATAATAAAGTTAAACCTTGAGATTTTATTTCTCATTTAATCAGATTAGTTTAAAACTGAATTAGTTTTTTTTCTTTTCCTATTGTGTTGTTTCAAAAGGTTATCTCCGCAAGTAAGGTCGGAGTAAGAGATTCAAGTAAGGAAAATAAGCGATCAAGGTGAGCTTTCTTATACTAAAATACAAATTGTATTTTATGAAAACTTGAACACATGTTCGTGATTTTTAAAGATGTTGTCTTGCCATAAATGTTTTGTGTATGATGCCTATCTGTTTGGCTAAGGCCAAATGAATTATGAATGATGATATAAGTCGAATTCGGGTCCCAGTGAGGGTGGTGTCCCCGCTCGGACTAGTGTACACAAGCTCCCTCTGTCATGTTGGACAGAGCAGGTGACCGAGGAAGGTGGCCACCTTCCCGGCACATGCATGTAAGGTGACCGTGCGAGAACACCATCTCGACGGCACAAGGTGATCAGATATGGCTAAGTACAGGAAAAAGGGCCCAAAGTGAATATTTTTAGTAAGCTCGGGTCTTTTGAATAAAACCCCGAGGATTACTGCGATGATGGCTTGACAATATTTTCAAATGTATATTTGTAATTTTCGGCATTATGTTCACTGAGTACTTTTTGTACTCAGCCCTGCATATTTCTAAACGTGCAGGTTGAGTCGTGGAAAGGGGAAGGGATAAGTGCTGTGGAGAGCAATCTAGTAGATAACTATGAACAAAACTCTCGGAGGTTCATGTCTCCATACATGGACCGCGTTCTTTCGTTTCCGCTGTGCCGGTTAAGAGGCAGTGTCTATCTTACTCTTTACTCTGATAATCAGAACTTGTATGAACGGTCACTCGATTCTACATGATCGAGTGTATTTTGGTTATAAGTATTTCCGTATTTAAGTTATTATGTGCGTCTCGTTTTGCTTTGGCTTTAATTTCCCCTAAATTCTATCCCCGCTTCTTATAATCCCTCCTTAGTCGCGAATTCCCCGGATTATGCTATCCTTAGCTAAATGCGGTCGTGACAGAGTGGTATCAGAGCGTTCTTTCTCGCTTTGAACCCGAGAATCTTTTTCATATAATCCTTGGTCTAGCATTGATTCGCTGGACTTTTCGATTAACAAAAGAGACTCCCAGCACCTACCCCCAACACGCTCAACCAAAGCAACGGTAAGTGAGTATATTTTGTTTTAAAAGCAAGTGTGTATAATTTTTACTGACTTATGTATAGAAATTTTTTTTTTCCTTTTTGTATACATAGCCCTGACAGAACAGCAATTGTTAATTTGCCAACTCTTTCCTGAGCTGGGCAACAATACCAGAAACATTATAACAAGTAATTCGAACTATAGTGAACATGCATGATGGGACGTAGAAGTGACTTTTAGGACTGCTTCTAGTACCCAAATATAACATAGTTGGATACGACTCGTAGGAATGACCAAGCATCCGCATCACATCACGTTTACTTCTTTATGTTTTATATGCATATTTACGTACCGCGATACGAGGGGGGGGAGGCTGATCGATATAGGTTCTTTTGCAGATGGTCTATCCTACAGTCGAGGATATTCTCCTTGAGTACGTCACATTTGTGATACTCGTAGGAGAGGATCTTGGGATATCTCTAGCACAGTTTAGGTGGCTATGGGAGAGAGCGCACCCCTTTGGAGTGACTCACTATGACGGGATACAGCGACTTATCAGACTTCTACCCTCGGATTGGGTAGGCTTTGCCATCGATCGATCCCGTGATTATATATTTTCTGTAGCCCCTTTCTTCGACTCTTTTGGTGATTTTCCCGAGTTCATCGGGGAGATCCACTCGTGTTTTATCCTACATGGTCAGGCACCGAGGGGGCCATATATGCGGCCGGGCGATCTAGCCCCGGTAGGAGACCCAGGGGTCCCGCAGCCAGCAGACCTTCAGCCCGAGCCGGTCATTCAGCAGCCCGACCTGATTCTCCCACCTCTGCCCTCTCCACCGAGGCGTCGGACTCGCGGAGAGTTTGAGGCTGGACCATCTCGTTTCCCTTTGGGAGATGAGGAGGATCTCTACCTAGTCAGCCCTGACCCCGCACCGAGCCTAGAGGGAGTAGGGTCGGAAGGCACCGAGGCGAGAGAGTTACGAGCTGCAGCAGCCGAGAGGTGTAGGAGGGGCAAGGCCCCCGCCACTCTTTCAGACGGGGATGAGTCAGTTGAGCAGAAGATCATAGTAGGTACCAGTCGCCTACAGCCATTGCCCATTCCCTCTGAGGCATCTCCCGACGCATTGCCAGGAGCGACGAGTCGTACTATTCCGAGTCGCCACGAGCCTATATCACTAGAGCGTGGACCCGTCGCATGGGCTATACGCCATTGGGGAACTGTGACCAGTGGACCACATCCTCCGGGTAGCACTTTTGAGTCAGCTATTCGCCTTGATGAGAGTTCGGACGAGGAGGAGCCAGAGGAAGGTGAGGAGGACCCGGGGACCGGTGCGAGTGCCACTGAGACATCAGCCTGATCGTTGACTAGATAGGGATGTCACCTTTGTATATATGTGTGTACTCCAGAAACGGATCCGTTATGAGACCGTTCTGGTTTATGTTTTGACTAGCTATAGTATTTTGACATCACAGAAACATTCATGTGAGTGTTCTGTGGCTTGACCTATTTTGACTAACATCTGTTTAGTAACAGATGTGATATTTTGCGACACCAAGAATGGTTGTACGAAAGTCCTCCGTGGAGGCAATTTTTCCCTGTACATAAACTTTATATGTATATATATACATGTTTTACTTTCTGTCTCTAGCAGAATTTGATAATGATTGTTTGAATAAATTGAAGTTCTCTACTCTCCTAATCTTTAAAATCTTTCCAACAATAGTAACTTATAAGGAAGTGTTTTATCAATAGAAAATGCCGCCAAGGATAGCTGGGCGACCCCGAGGAAGAGGAAGAGGACGTGGTAGAAGGCCGCACCCTGAGCCCGAAAGACAACACGTAAACCCTCCGCCACCATCTCCACCTCGATCACTTTCACCCCCCCCTGCCCCGACAGTAGATAGAACTGTCGTTAACACCTTTCTGAAAAAGAAGCCGCCAACGTTTGACGGAAAAGGCGACCCCACTGAAGCGGAATCGTGGATACGTGCGCTCGAGCGCCTGTTTGACTTACTGCAATGCACAGACGATGAGCGTTTGGTTTGTGCCTCACTCCAACTGACTGGGTCAGCAGATTATTGGTGGGAAGCCCGCAAAAAGATAATGACCCCGCAGCAGCTAGAGGACCTAACTTGGGATCAATTCAAGACAGGAATCTACGACAAATACATCCCCAAGAGCTATAAAAAGCAGAAGGAAACAGAGTTCTATAACTTGAAACAGGGACGAATGTCAGTGACAGAATATGATCGCACTTTCTTTGACCTGTCCAGGTACGGAGCTGATCAAGTGGATACGGATGAAAAGATGTCCGAGAAATTTTGTGCTGGCTTGAGGCACGAAATAAGAGTAGCATTGGCTAGCCGTGGCGGACTACCATATTCCGAAGCTCTAAAACTGGCCTTAGACATTGAAGCTGCATTGCCTAAAGAAAGACCTGCACCCAACCCTACAAATATGTCACTGCAGACCTCGTCCCAAGCCCCAAGGGACAAAAGGAAGTGGGAAGGAAACCAGAACCAGTGGGGACAAAAGAAGCCATGGCATGGACCACCCCGCCCACAAAACTTTGCAAGGCAGCCTATCTTTAAACCGACAGGAATCACTCAACCAAGGCCCAATCTTTGTCCCAAATGTAACAAGCCCCACAGCGGAATCTGCAGGGCCGGAGAAATGACTTGTTATACTTGTGGAAAGTATGGCCATATCGCCAGGAACTGTCAAAATGGACCTCAGAGAAGGAGTGCACCAGCTAACCAGCCAGCACAACGTCAACACCTGCGAGCTCTACATGCAGACACCCAGAACCACCAGGCCCCTCATCCACAACGACCGAGCCTCTCAACACAAGCTAGGGCATATGCATTGGGGCGAAACCAACAGAGCAACAACCATGGGAATCTGGCAGGTATGGGCACCCTACTGAACGTACCTATTGTCCTATTGTTTGATACTGGTGCTTCGCACTCCTTCATATCAACCTCGTGTGTAAGCACTTTAGAACTCACACCAGAACCAGCCGAACCTAGAGTAACGGTGTCCTCACCAGTAGGAGGAGTTATAGAAATCACACAAAAGTGCTCGAACCTAGAAATCACGCTCGGAGAACGTAAGGTTATTGCTAATAACTTGGGGGTCATGAAAATGGAAGATGTCGATATTATACTAGGGATGGAATGGTTGGCCAAGAACCACGCCACCATCAAGTGCAGTGAAAGACATATTTCCTTTCAAACTCCGGGAGAAGGGAAAGTTGAGCTCCATGGAATCACTATGAACAAGCGCAAATCCATAATTTCGGTCCTACAAGCAGCCGCGCTGGTGAAAAAAGGGTGTCCCGCCTACCTCGTCTACTTAAGCGAAGAACATAATGAAGAAAAGAAGATTGAGGATGTGGATATTGTACGTGAATTTCCAGACGTGTTTCCTGACACGCTGCCCGGGTTACCCCCAGACAGACGACTGGAATTCACCATCGATTTAGAACCAGGAGCCGCGCCAATTTCAAAAGCGCCATACCGAATGGCCCCAAAGGAACTGGGAGAACTGAAATTACAACTGCAAGAACTTTTAGACCTGGGTTTTATCAGACCTAGTGTGTCACCATGGGGAGCTCCTGTACTTTTTGTCAAGAAGAAGGATGGAACGTTGAGGATGTGCATAGACTACCGAGAATTGAACAAGGTGACACTCAAGAATAAATACCCATTGCCAAGGATAGATGATTTATTTGACCAGCTTAAGGGGGCCAGTATATTTTCTAAGATTGACTTAAGGTCCGGGTACCACCAATTGAAGATCCGGTCCGAAGATGTACCCAAGACAGCTTTTCGCACCAGGTACGGTCACTATGAGTTCGTAGTAATGCCTTTTGGATTGACCAATGCCCCTGCGGTGTTCATGGATTTGATGAATCGCATATTTCACCCATATCTCGACAAATTCGTCCTGGTCTTCATAGACGACGTCCTCATCTACTCGAGGAATAGATCGGAACACGCTGAGCATCTAAGAACTATCCTCGAAACGTTGAGGACCGAGAGACTCTATGCTAAATTCAGCAAGTGCGAGTTTTGGCTCAATGAGGTTAATTTTCTTGGACACATAGTAACGGCAGAAGGAATTCGGGTAGATCCAGCAAAGGTAGAGGCCGTACAAAACTGGAAATCACCAACCAACCCGAACGAAATTCGGAGTTTTCTAGGACTGGCTGGCTACTACAGAAGATTCATCGAAGGGTTCTCCAAGATTGCCAGGCCAATGACGCAACAACTCAAAAAGGGCATCAAGTTTGTGTGGACCCCTGAATGCGAAGCTAGCTTCCAACTGCTAAAAGAGAAATTAACCACCGCCCCCGTGTTAGCCGTGCCAGAACCAGGAACAAATTACGTGGTCTACACAGATGCTTCGAAAAATGGACTCGGATGCGTTCTAATGCAGAACGGGAAGGTGATAGCTTATGCGTCGAGACAACTCCGACCCCACGAACTGAACTACCCCACTCATGATCTGGAATTAGCAGCCGTAGTGCATGCACTGAAAATTTGGAGACACCACCTATATGGGGTTAGATGTGAGATTTTCACTGACCACAAGAGTCTAAAATACTTCTTCGAACAAAAGGATCTAAACATGCGGCAGAGGAGATGGCTCGAGCTGGTGAAGGATTACGATTGCAGCATAAACTACCATCCGGGCAAGGCAAATGTGGTAGCTGACGCACTGAGTCGAAAGTCCCAATCACAAGCTTGTCTAGCCACCAGGGAGGGAATACTAATACAAGAATTCGCCAAGATGAGAATAGAAATAATACAAGCACCGGAAACGGTGGAAGCTAAAATCGCAACTTTGGTGCTGCAGCCCGACCTGAGAAAACGAATAGTTGACGCCCAAAGACACGACGAAGCTCTGGAGAAAATACGAATGAAAGTGCGAACCGGTGAGCAAAGCAATTATAGGGAAGAGGCGGACAATGCCCTCACTTTTGAAGGAAGACTGTGTGTACCAGCCAACCCGGACCTTAGGAATGAAATTTTAATCGAGGCACATGACACTCCGTATACCGCCCATCCGGGAAGCACAAAAATGTACCAGGATCTAAAAAGAAAATTTTGGTGGGACGGCATGAAAAGAAGCATCGCAATGTTTGTCGAGAGATGTTTAACTTGCCAGCGAGTCAAGGCATTGCACCAACGACCTTACGGAAAATTACAACCCTTGGAAATTCCCCAGTGGAAATGGGAACATATCGCCATGGATTTCGTGACAGGCCTGCCCAGATCCAAGCGTGGAAATACTGCCATTTGGGTAATTGTTGATCGACTCACGAAAAGTGCTCATTTTATCCCTATTCCAATCACGTATGGATCTGAGAAACTAGCACAGTTATATGTACGGGAAATCGTGCGTCTGCATGGAGTACCTATGACAATCACGTCAGACCGAGACTCAAAGTTCACATCCAGATTCTGGCAAAGCATGCAAAAGGAAATGGGCACGCGATTAAACTTCAGCACCGCATTCCACCCCCAGACTGACGGGCAATCCGAAAGGACAATTCAAACTCTGGAAGATATGTTGAGGGCTGTTGTACTCGATAGAGGAGAAAACTGGGAATCCATCTTGCACCTGATAGAGTTTGCCTATAATAATAGTTATCAAGCCACCATCGACATGGCGCCTTATGAGGCACTATATGGGAGAAAATGTCGGTCTCCACTCTATTGGGATGAAGTAGGGGAGAGAAAGGTTTTAGGCCCAGAATCCGTGGCAGAAATGATTGAAATTGTGAGACAAATCCGGCGTCGGATCAAGGAAGCGCAAGATAGGCAAAAATCCTATGCCGATGAGCGTCGAACGGAATTGAAATTTAACATCGGGGAGAAAGTCTTTTTGAAAGTATCTCCTTCCAAAGGAATAACCAGATTTGGACTCAGAGGAAAGCTGAAACCACGATTTGTTGGACCATACGAAATTCTGGAAGAAGTAGGCCCAGTAGCATATCGCTTGGCTTTACCACCCAACTTTGGGAACGTACACAACGTATTCCATGTCTCCCAACTTCGGAGGTACGTGTTCGACCCAAAACATGTGATTCGCCACGAAGAAATCGCTCTAGAGGCTGACA
This sequence comes from Salvia splendens, assembly GCF_004379255.2. Lineage (NCBI taxonomy): Eukaryota > Viridiplantae > Streptophyta > Magnoliopsida > Lamiales > Lamiaceae > Salvia > Salvia splendens. The sequence continues at coordinate 9,374,341 of NC_056042.1, forward strand.
TGAGTTATGATGAAAAGCCGGTAGAAATATTAGATCGAAAGGTGCAGCAGCTTCGGAATAAGTCGATGACAACAGTAAAAGTTTTGTGGAAAAACCATGGACAGGAAGAAGCAACATGGGAGTTAGAAGAGAAAATGAAGGAGAAATATCCCGAGCTTTTTGTCTAAATATTTTCTAAATTTCGGGACGAAATTTCTTTTAAGAGGGGTAGTATGTAACGACCCGCTAAGCCGATATTGTTAGAAACAATATTATTATCTTGATTACTTATATAAGTAACTTGAATGCGATTAAATTCAAGTTACGATAAATTATAGGAGTTGTTGTTTTAACGTTAGGCAAGTGAATAGAAAACGTAAATATATATTACACCTATATGAATATTAAATTTAAATAAATGAATAAATATTAATAACAATAATAAATTAATACATAGATTTTTCTTTATTAGTTAGCTTATCCGAGAAGACCTCTGTCATGCGATGCATTTAATGCTACTGGTTGAGTTGTAGAGATAATAAATGCTGCATTTATGAAGGCATTAATGAGGTATGGAAAAAAATCCTTCCTCTGACACATTTGATGAACATTCTCGCCTAGATTAATTGCAGGTTAAGTTTGCCATAGATGAGTATATTTACTCACTTTCTTTCACCATAAAAACATTACCATCATACATCCTAATCACCCCTTCACAACCCCACATAATTCTTTCACAAACCCCACATACTATTTCCTCTGCCCACTTCAATTCCACATCGGACAGAGTCTAAGGAAGGAGTTTTACACACATTTGTAGAATTAAGTCCTCAATCCAACACCACCTCGCCCCCACAAAAAAAAAAAAGGTAATTTCAAATCTTTTTGTTATTGCATATACATCAGATTATAGTAGGAATGAAAGTGGAAACATGCGTAACCACTATTTCCACATATTACCTCAAGGACTCCAAACACCCAACACTTACAAGTAGCATGTCAAAACCATTTTTTGTTTTTTTAAAACTATTGGATGATAGACATAACATAGGACTTTTAATGATGCTTTAGACAACACCAAAAGCATGTGACTCTTATAACAATTCTATGTAGACCTCTAAAATAAATATAGAAACTCATCTTGAGCCAATCAGTAAATCTGCCGTGAGGAACTTCCGGCAGCGAGCTAGGCGCTCCGTCGTCAACAATGACAGCCCACGCTCCAAAAACCCATCCTTTCTTTTCGTTCCATGAATCTGGGAAGTCTTGGAATGAAATTAACAAAGTCTATTATCATAAAGGTATTTAAAACTTAAATAAAAAAAGGGGAGAGGGATGAGGGTCTCAACGGCAACGACGCTGGAAGGGAGGGGAGGGCTGGTGGATGCAATCCCAGCCGAGCTGAAACCTCGGCCAGGGCCGAGCATGGTCCCAGCCGAGCTGAAACCTCGGCCAGGGCCGAGCATGGTCCCAGCCGAGCTGAAACCTCGGCCAGGGCCGAGCATGGTCCCAGCCGAGCTGAAACCTCGGCCAGAGCCGAGCATGGTCCCAGCCGAGCTACAACCTCGGCAAGAGCCGAGCATGGTCCCAGCCGAGCTGCAACCTCGGCATGAGCCGAGCATGGAGTAGGAAACGACTCCGACAGACCTACAGCCTCGGGAAGAGCCGGTCGAGGAGCAGAGTGTAGCAAGGGAGGAAGTATCCATTGCAAGGACAAGGCCGGCGAGGAACGTGGAGCCTCCGAGCCGATTCAGCGACCTTGGGGCTGTAATGCATATTGTTTTGAGGTCCATTCCGAAATTAAATTATTCCGGGCCTAAGAATGAAATGGTTAAGTAAGCTAAAATAAATAGTTGTGACCCAAATTGTTTTATTTTTTTTAGGAGTAATTAGTAAAGTATAGAATATCAAATTCTGGTTGGAATCTAACTAGCAAACGAAGTGGAAGTAAATAATGCAAGATTTGGAAATTTCGAATAATAATAATAATAATAACAATAATGTTAATAACAAAGTTAAACCTTGAGATTTTATTTCTCATTTAATCAGATTAGTTTAAAACTGAATTAGTTCTTTTTCTTTTCCTATTGTGTTGTTTCAAAAGGTTATCTCCGCAAGTAAGGTCGGAGTAAGAGATTCAAGTAAGGAAAATAAGCGATCAAGGTGAGCTTTCTTATACTAAAATACAAATTGTATTTTATGAAAACTTGAACACATGTTCGTGATTTTTAAAGATGTTGTCTTGCCATAAATGTTTTGTGTATGATGCCTATCTGTTTGGCTAAGGCCAAATGAATTATGAATGATGATATAAGTCGAATTCGGGTCCCAGTGAGGGTGGTGTCCCCGCTCGGACTAGTGTACACAAGCTCCCTCTGTCATGTTGGACAGAGCAGGTGACCGAGGAAGGTGGCCACCTTCCCGGCACATGCATGTAAGGTGACCGTGCGAGAACACCATCTCGACGGCACAAGGTGATCAGATATGGCTAAGTACAGGAAAAAGGGCCCAAAGTGAATATTTTTAGTAAGCTCGGGTCTTTTGAATAAAACCCCGAGGATTACTGCGATGATGGCTTGACAATATTTTCAAATGTATATTTGTAATTTTCGGCATTATGTTCACTGAGTACTTTTTGTACTCAGCCCTGCATATTTCTAAACGTGCAGGTTGAGTCGTGGAAAGGGGAAGGGATAAGTGCTGTGGAGAGCAATCTAGTAGATAACTATGAACAAAACTCTCGGAGGTTCATGTCTCCATACATGGACCGCGTTCTTTCGTTTCCGCTGTGCCGGTTAAGAGGCAGTGTCTATCTTACTCTTTACTCTGATAATCAGAACTTGTATGAACGGTCACTCGATTCTACATGATCGAGTGTATTTTGGTTATAAGTATTTCCGTATTTAAGTTATTATGTGCGTCTCGTTTTGCTTTGGCTTTAATTTCCCCTAAATTCTATCCCCGCTTCTTATAATCCCTCCTTAGTCGCGAATTCCCCGGATTATGCTATCCTTAGCTAAATGCGGTCGTGACAAATATCGTCCGTTAATCCTTTACAGATTTATTTTTGGGTTACTCCCAAAATGACTCAAACTAATTAGGGTTGGATATGAATTATATACACCTTCCAACTTCCTCATACACCTGATGTGGGATGAGTTTATACTCAGGATCAATTAAAATTTTATCATATTTCAATATTAATAGTACCATTTAAAATGATTTAATTAGAAATCTGAAAATTGACTCCAAAAGTGGGAACATAAACCATAACAAACCATATGGAGTAAAATTCAAGTGCATTAGAATAGGGATGGGGTATAATAAAGGCTATGATGAATTGACATAATAGGTTAGAGAAAAAGAGGAAATTAGAGGAGAATAATGGAGGGAGTAATTTGGAAGGTGAACCTAGGCAATAAGACAAAAGCAATATGGAGAGGACGAATCAAATCATGCCATGTAAGGTATTATGAGAGAGAATAAATATGAGTATGGATAAGCCATGGGTTTGTGTTTGTCTCCATCTCTATCCAGCAAATACCAGTGCCCCATACACTTCCCATCCTGGTGGAACCACCACATTATCTACCTCTCTTCTCTCTCATTTTTCACCCTTTCTCTTTTTTATATTATCTCATCCCTACCTTTTCTCACCATTTTATCCCTTTACATCATTTTCATCATTCACCATGCACTTTTTTTTAATCTCAATAATAGTAACAAATTATGGAACCCCTTGGCATTAAGTAGGCAAGAGTTTATCCTTCTTTTTTTAGTTATAAATTTTTGTTTTACAAAATTAAGTAATGGGAAATTAATTAATTAGATCTGGCCGATATTTGAGAATATATTCAGTCATTGATCTGACAATGGGAGATGAAATCTTTAAGAGTCAACACCGACAAATCATTATAGCTCATATGTCGATTTTGAATTTTGAGAATCACATGCAACCACTGAAACGCAATCAACACATGAGGATCACTTGAATGAAAACCGTACAACATTTGCTTCATATGCCGATATATAGGGATTATTTCAAACGTTATTTACCCTACATATTTTATGAAAAAAAAAAGAATTATATATACATGTAGTTATAGTGTACCATGCTTATAATGAGGAGCGAGATGTGAGGGGGGATGGATTTGGCTCAACCACGGTCCACCCTCATGTGAATCCCAACTACTTGTTATGCAGTATTGCTGCTGTCTCATCGAAAATGACTCGCTTTCTTTTTTGGTTTGTCCCAATCAAAATAACACATTACTAAAAATAAAAACATCTTTATCTCCACTTTATTCATTCTCTAAGTTGCACAAAATCTCATGCTGCCTAAGGAAATGGTCATCTTCCTTGAGATGGAGGTCACATTCTATTTATGAGTTTATACTTTATTCATTCTCTAATTTGCACAAAATTTCGTGTCGTCTAAGGATAGGGTCATCTTCCTAGTGACGGAGGGCCACATTCTGTTTATGAGTCTATACTTTATTCATTCTCTAAGTCGCACAAAATCTCATACTGCTCAAAGAAAGGGTCATATTCTTCTTCTCTGTGACGGAGGGTCACGTTCCGTTTATGAGTGTATACTTATACCGAATGAATCTTCCTACTTCCTCAACATCTCTAGGGTTGGCCCACATCTCCATATCTATTTTTCAATCCAACTATTTCTACTTTAATTTATTTTCATACATGGCTGCCATTCCACCTCCTATTACTATATATATATTGAACATCCATTCAATTCAACACTACACTTCATTTCATATTTCCACACTCCTCTTTCTCCAACAACACAAAAACAGGAAGGAAAAAAAAATGGACGGAAGCTCCGCCGACGAAAGCAGCACCACAAACTCCCTCTCAACGACGCTGCAGGCCTCCCCGCCCCCGCCCCCCGAGAACGGCCCCGAGGCGGAGTCGAGGAAGCTCCCTTCCTCCCGCTTCAAAGGCGTGGTGCCCCAGCCCAACGGCCGCTGGGGCGCCCAGATATACGAGAAGCACCAGCGCGTGTGGCTCGGCACCTTCAACGAAGAAGCCGAGGCCGCACGCGCCTACGACACCGCCGCCCAGCGCTTCCGCGGCCGCGACGCCGTCACCAACTTCACGCTGACCGAGGACCCCGCTGAGACCGCCTTCCTCGCCTCCCACTCCAAGGCCGAGATCGTTGACATGCTCCGAAAGCACACCTACATCGACGAGCTCGCCCAGAGCCGCCGCCGCTTCAGCGTTGGCGCCGGCGCCCGCACCCCCCAGAGCCAAACCCTCTTCGCCGCCAAGGCCCGCGAGCAGCTGTTCGAGAAGGCGGTGACGCCGAGCGACGTCGGGAAGCTGAACCGGCTGGTGATACCGAAACAGCACGCGGAGAAGCACTTCCCTTTCGAAAACGGAAAGAGTAGTAGTAAAGGAGTGTTGCTGAATTTGGAAGATGGGAATGGGAAGGTGTGGAGATTTCGGTATTCGTATTGGAATAGCAGCCAGAGCTACGTGCTGACGAAGGGGTGGAGCCGGTTCGTGAAGGAGAAGGAGCTGCGGGCCGGGGACGTGGTGAGTTTTGAGCGGTCCACGGGGCCGGATAAGCAGTTGTATATTGATTGGAAAGCGAGGGGCGGTTCGGACCGGGTTCAGGTGGTGAGGTTGTTTGGGGTGAATATATTTGAGTGTGGTGGTGGGAAGAGGGTGAGGGAGATGGAGATTATGGGGTTGGATTGTGCTAAGAAACAAAGGATTATTAATGTTTTGTAGTAACAAAATGTGGTTGGGAAAGGGGTTTGAGATGGGGATGTTAATTGCAACTTGCAATTGTACAGGAAAATAGATAAAAAAAAAGGAAGACCAGCTCAGCCTTTTTAGGTTTTGATCAAATGGGAATACAATTACAAACAACTGTCATTTTTACTATTTTCTTATACTTTCTTCTTCTCTTCATGTTTATGTGCTTTGGAGCCAGTAAAGCTTTCTTGTTGTGTAACTATTATGCATTAATTGTACGTAGCAAGTCTTTCTTTTTCAAAAGAAAAAAGAAAAAAATAAACTTTTAGTGCACAAAATTCTCTACTATGATACGTTATGAATACCGATAATTATGGTGTTATTGATGCACTACGGCATTCAGTGGACGATTTAACCAATATTTGAATTGCTTTCTTTCTCTTAATATTTAGTATGACATTTGAAAGGATTTATGTGTACCTCTGTATTGATGCTAAAAAAATAAAGAAGATTCACTAGCAACTTGTAGTAATAAAGAAATCAGTCATAAAGTGCAAAGCTACACTTTTTATAGTAAAAAATTTAATTTCGGCCTGCAAATTATTACCACTTGTATGTATATTCTGATCACATGATTTCTGCTCAATATTTTCCATGATCCGTGTAAGATTTTATCGGATAACAAAATTATACGATGCATGAATTAATCTGATTTATCAGATTCATCGACTCGTATCAACAAAATCTGATCTCGAGACATGGTAAAAATCCTTCCCTTTTGGCATTAATCAATTGTTTAAAAATATCCATTGACCAACAATACCTAGACTAACTATGACTCCACTATTATGAAACGTATCAAAATGGCAAAATGACTCCACTAACAAGTTTAATTGCTGATCGTCTAATTTAATTTAACTATCGAGGTCTTCTAAAGTATATAAGTATTATTTATATAATTATATACTATAAGTGTATGTTTAACAAATGAGCAGGGATGTTAATTCGTCGACGACAATCTCAGAGCTGGCTAAAGTAGCCCGCTTGACTTAGAGGGTTATGCTAAAATTTAATTTAATTAGACAAACTTCTAGTTATGGAGAAAAAATACTATAAATAGAATAGAAACTAATTTTTGTGGATGGAGATAATCTTAAACGTAAAAAATTCATATGCGGGTTGATTTTAGTAAAAAATAAAATTATTATTCATATTAAATCACATGCTAATTCTTTCGTACATGAATGAGATTCTCATGATATTGAAATTCATATGCTAAAAATGTATAAACATAGTATTAGAAAAAGAATTACTTAAAAAAATTGAAATTATAAAAAAAAGGAACAAAAACTGAAAACAGAAAGAAAGGAATGAATTGGGTTTTAATACACAAGTCAACTTCGAAACTATATTAAAAGTCGATGTTTCACCAGACTAGGCATTAACTTTGTAATCAAGCTCAATACATTTTTGTGCAAAGCAATAAAAACTTTTCCTGCAAAGTGAATACTATCACAGTAGAAGTCAGAAGCAATGTGAAGAGGGACACATCCTATAAAAATCTCCCTCAATACAAACCACAATTTTCTTAAGTTTCGTCCCACATTCAATACACAAGTAAACATAAGTTGGGGACACAACTTATAAAAACTTCTCTAATATGAATATTGATTCTATGTCACAAAATATAATCTTTTATTATTAATCTATTAACTCAAGTTTAAGTAATATTGCTGATTGTGAAATTGTAGTACTATTATTTGGTTATTATGAATATAGTATAATTAGAAATACACATTTTTTGATTGTCGACATTTAGCCTGAAACTCGAACACTTGGAATTAAAGTTGAAATTTCGGTAACCCAACAAATTTTTAGTCTAATTAGTCTGTACTCACTTAGTTTGGTTATTTGTATAGTTATGTCAACTAGTTTTTGTATTGTCGACATTTATAGTTAAATCCATTAAATTAAGTTGGATTACTTATAGTCAAACAAACAATAATAGAGCTAATTATACTAGTATATATTTTTGGCTTTATATAGCGATTATGTCAATTGGCCTATTTATGGCTTTCATTGATTTGTTAATAATATTGGAACATTGTGAAATTAGAGGAATGATATGCTACATATCTTATGTGGGCTCTTTATGTGAGCACCACTCTTGTTTGACGCACGTTTAATATTGTTCGTTTCGATTTATATACTCCGTTTGATTCTAATACATTAAAAAATGTTATTGCAATTTTTAATTTAAAAAAATCATAAAAATCAAAGCTTAATTTGTTATTTTATTAATTTATTTGAAATTATAGAAAAACGAACAAATCGAGCTTTGATTTTTATGATTTTTTTAAAATTAAAAATTGCAATAACATTTTTTAATGTATTAGAATCAAACAGAGTATATAAATCGAAACGAACAACACTAAACGTTAGTTAAATGAGAGTTGTGCTCACATAAGGAGTCCACATAAGGTATGTGACATATCATTTCTCTGTGAAATTATACGTGGTGATCGGGGCCACTCAAGTCTGACAAATTATTTAGAGCAAACTGTCTTCATCGAAAAGTTAATTAGGCTTATGTATTTGAACAAGAATAAAGTGTCAACTTCATAATACTTTTAAAGTTTAATACTACTATATTGTTAGGTATGATATTTTTAAGGCAATATATACCCTAAAAGTAGAAACTTTGAGAACAATACGAGTTTTAGTGTCGAATTGATAAATTAAAAAAAATCTGTAAAAAAATAATTGAAGTATTGTTAATGAAGAATGAAACTCACCTTATAAAAGAGGAAAAATTGTAAAAAAAAATGGAAGTAGACTAATTTTGTGAACGAACCAAAATAGTTTAAAGATACTATTGTTTGGGAACAGGAGAGCTGAATACAGACTTACAACGAAAATTCACTCGGCCACTTTAAAGAATTGAATAATTGAAATAAAAATGATCATTAATTGGTTTCCATTGGTCTTTAATTTAACATTCTTGCATTTTTTTTCTATTTTTATATAGAGAGAGGTGAAAGGCGATTCGGAATCACATGTGAGATCATACAACTATTTGTCGAAGCAAGCTTTTGCATTTTCTTGGCAACTTCCACCTGCAGATCTAATGTTTTTAAAATATCATTTTGGTAATTTTCATATTGGTTCGATTTACTATTTTCCATAAGTTAAGGAGCATGGGTGTTTTTTCAAGTAGTTACCACAAGTTATTATCATAATAGTACTAATTTTTAATTTATGACATGTTTCATGTGACGATATTATGAAAGTGGGAGTAATTAATTACATAAGGCTATTGGGCCAAAGGGTACAGCATTCATCCAACTGAAATAATGGGTTTCCAGGTAAGCCCAAAGAATCAGCCCATATTGTCTAAAAGATTGCAAGTGGCTTGCGCACACTTTGGAGCTAAACATAAAAGTAAAACTACTTTTTCAGCACTTATACACGATAAGATATTTTGGAAAAACCGTTCGTTTAGACTCCCACCGGTCCCAATTAAATATCTCATATTTAATCGATGTGGGTTTTATTTGACTTTGTTAGTAAAGAATTGGTAGAAAAAGTTAGTAGGATGTAGGTTCTACTTTTACACACTCACTCCGTTGACAAAAAAATAGACTAGTTTTACCCTTTCGGGCTGCCCACTAAAATTAGACTAAGTCTAAATATAGAAAGTTTTCAACAAATAATAATCTTACACATCAGTTACAATATAGATCCCACAATCCACTGACACTCATCCCACTACATATTCCCTCTTTCTTTCTTACTTTTTTTCTATATCTCTTACTTAACGAATTGCACATTAAAACTCGTGTCATTCACAACTTTGTCTTTTTTTTTTGGTGGAGGGAGTATTAGTTTTATAATAAAATATGAGTAAAAATGAATTAGTAAAATATAGGTCCATTATAAAAAATGGTAAATATGAAATGAGTCATTTATTGGAGATCGTCCAAATAAGAAAATATGGGACGGTTAATGAGGACCGGCTGGAGTAATTGTAATTGAAGTGCATGGCTAGTATATCTGGGCTGAAACCGAAAAAAAAATGACTGACCCAGCAGTATAACTGGGCTGAAAATTTGGGCCAAGTGGTCCCAACCGATCGAAAAATATTGGACCGATTGTCCAATCGATTAGAAAAAAGTCCAACCCCTCCAATGTTCACCTTGAAGGGTTTGAGGGAGGGTGTTGGCAATTGAAACTGAAAATATAACATATAACTGTCCCACATCGGTGTCAAGAGAAAACTGAAACTAGTATATAAGTCTCATGGCCCCTCCTCCTATCGACGAATCGGATGCTCTGCCGTCGTCGTCTCCGGTGGGTGGGGGGGCTGTGTTGATACTCCTCCGGGCAGCCTCCCTCTTTACCCAACCGTAGGCCTCTCGGCCTCCTATCTTGACTTTCGTCAATCTGGACCAGATCGGGTAGTCCTTTCCGTTCAGTTTGAACGTGACAGTAACGTTCTTGTTGTTCCTTAACTTTGTTGGTGTTTCCAGATCCGTTTTTGTATCCTTCTCGGTGTCTGACATCGTTTCTGATGTAGGGTTCGATTTCTGTGGTTGATTTGGTTATGAGGTCGAGAATTTGGTATATTGTGGCTATGATGATATTGTTCTGAGCCAAGATCATTCCTGCTCTGATACCATGTTAAAGTATCCGTAGAATCGATATATTATTTCTGAATGAATTTACATTATACACATAGCGTCAATATATAGGGCTAAGGACTCATCTATATGGTAAACCTAATTAACATAATTACATTGATTCCAAATCTCCTATACTTGGTAAAGATTGATTCTCGTATATCTTTTCCCTGATTTGGTGCAATCTTCTCCAACATACTGTAATTAAAATTTCCAAAGAAACAATTTAATTGATAAAAACTCTTTTCAATTATAAGGTTATAAGATTGAGAGTTTAAGTCACTGACAAATAATTAAATTGTGATTATTGAGTTCTTTTCATAAAAAGAACATCATCAGCTCTCTTATTAAAAAAAAATAACATAGACAGTGGCGAAGCCAGAAATTTTATAATGGGCCCAAATTTGTAATATTAACAATTGTGGGTATTTTAGGTGTCGTCGTTGCTAGAAGTAGCTCCAAGTAGGTATTTCCAGTGCCATCGTTGTCAGAAGTAGGTCCGACTCAAGAGCAAAATGGATAATGAAGGGAAAATATTTATTTCTTATTTCCACCTGTTAAATCATGTATAATATTATTTGCTAAAATTTTCAAGTTATCTTTCATCATAGAACTCGATGATAAAATCCAATATAGATGATAAACAGAAGAATGAAAAATATAGTTAGAAAAATAAAGGATAGAGTTTTAATATTATATTTAATGATATTATATGATATATTTACACATTTACATATCTAAAAAATTACTTTCTTTATTAGATTGTATTTCAATATAAATGATAAAGAAATATATTACAGAAATAATTTGTATATTTATATAGTGTGTGGGTATCAATTTCAGCTATGTTATTTTTCTCAAAATCTTCCTCATGCACATGTATACAAACAAAAACACATGGGCGTGTTAAATATCTCATCCCAACCAAAAGAATATAACACGAAATAAAGTTAGTCGTGTTAACTATCTCATATTCCAGTTAAGTATTTTAAATAGAGTTAGTCTTTTCAACTTTTGTTTTTTAATCAAATGTTCAACTTTCAGTCGTCCGTCAAAAATGTTCTCAAAAATGTTCTACTTCCTTCGTCCAAAAAAATATCACATTTATAGGATGGAACGAGATTTTAAAAATTTTATTTTGTATGTTGAATGGAAAAAAAAATTATAGTAATGTGCCAATTGACTTTTTCAAAAATATAAATATGACATCTTTCATGAAACAGATAAAATACTATGATACAAAATTTAGTGACAGATAGTTAATTTATCTCAAATTCATTTTTTACTAATTTTGCATTAAAACTCATATTAATACTTCATCCGTCCTATAAAAATATGTACACTTTCCATTTTTGTCCGTCCCACAAAAATATGTGCATTCCATTTTTGAAAAGTTATATCAAATTAATAATATAGGTCTCACTATCCACTAACTCTATTTTAACTATTATTCTCCTCACATCTCTTACTATACCAATTATATCTTAATTCTCGTGCCATCTCATCCGTCCATATTTTTATGGGATGGAGGGAGTATTACTAATGTTCTTATTTTTAGTGGACCGAAAGGATATATATAAGCTTCTAAACACTTAATTAAAGCATGTGGAAAGCTTGTTTAAGTTTTTCCACACATAACAACCGGCGAGGACCAAACCAGTCAAATATTCCCATACATGAGGTGCCACGCACGTGCCTCAGTGTGCTTCTTCGCAAATTCAAGCCCACAACACAACACAGTGAACACAACACACCAATCTCTATTTATATAGAGATTCATTGGTCCATCTACACTTATCAATGGCTTTCACTAACTCCATTAAGAGCACCTGCATCGGCGGGCCGCCGTGCCAACAGAGCGGCAAGCACCTGCTCGCTATTGTGCTCTTGCCGACGGCACAGCCCTGCTCGATGCATCGAGCACCGCCGTGCCGATGAGCAGGCTGACGTGTCGCGTTCTGATTAGCAAACGGCAATGTCATTGGCTATTTTCTTTCTTTTAAAAATAAAATAAAAAATGACACCAAAAATTTAAAAAATATATATTCTCAGATTCCCAAAAATATAGTAGTTTTATTACCGTTTGTTTAAAAATTTTTTGATTTTTTTATCCCAAAATCATCTATAAATACACACATTCATCATCCATTTTTCACATCAAAATATCTCGATACTCATCATACTTCTCTCATATTTTTTAATACAACTTACCTACATCTTCCTCTCTCACTCAAACACTCTCTAAATTTAAAAATGGATATCAACGATATCATTGCGGAAGCGGAGCGCGAAGAACAATAATACTATCAACAATATCATGCCACCTATAAAGCCTATGTCGCCGCCGCCGCCCCCGCCCCTCCTCCTTGAACAACGAGATCAAATCGCCGCTACATCCCTCGTGACCGGGAGAGAGCCCACGAAAGGCTCGTTAACGACTATTTTTTCGACGAGCCGCGGTTTCCGGCAGATTACTTCCAGCGCCATTTCCGCATGTCAAAACACTTGTTTATGCGTATTGTCAACACATTGTCCGCTCGTGTTGAATACTTCCAATCACGTAGAGACGCCACTGGTCGGCAAACTCTCTCGGCGTTGCAGAGTGTACTTGTGCCCTCCGACAACTTACTACCGGGCAAGCGGCTGACTCTTCGACAAATATTTGCATGTGGGTGAGTCAATTGGAATCCTATACCTCAAAAATTTTTGTATCGGCGTTTGTTCTGCTTTCGGTGAGGAATTCCTTCGGGCACCCACCACCAAAGATTGTCGAAGATTGCTTCATCTTCACGAAACAGTCCACAGATTTCCCGGTATGCTTGGCAGCATTAACTGCATACATTGGAGGTAGAAGAATTTTCAGAAAGCTTGGAGGAACTACTAGAAAATTCATATATTATGACACGTATAAATGCAACTAGAAAACTATTATCTTTATACTTTATGTATAATGGCACTTATTGCAAGTGTGAAGAAAAAAAGTGTGATAACAAGAAAAGTGTGAAGATAAATCCTTCTTTATTACACTAAAAAAGTGTCAAGAAAAAACTCTTGTCATCACAACGCATGGTGGACGGCCTCGAACGAGAGGTTGCGTGAATGGATCAAGTTATATGGAAGATAACCGAACCGATTGGATTAATTAGCAAATGACGTTGCCACTTGATCAATGCAATCTCGCTCTCATTCGATTCCTACCAAAGTAATTTATAACTCCCAATTTTGCACTACTTTAACAGTAAAGCGGCAAGTTCGGGGTCGATCCCACAGAGAAGCTAATGTATCAATTGTGTGAGTAGTGAACAGGGGGGTTGGCTGCTGCCACGCTTTAACTTTGGGAGTTTTTAACTACTGATTTTAACTTAGATAGAAAAGTAACTAACTACTTGCTCAAGAGAAATTTAACTACTGGGTCAAGTGAATTTCAGACATGAATGAAAATTTAACTATGTAAGCAGTAAACACCATGATGAAAACGAAACAACTTCGATTAAAACTGAACTCAGAACAGTACAGCATGAAGTCTAAACTAAGCTAACACTTCGGAAAATACGAAAGCAAGTAAAACCGAGGAGATCCTCGACGGGAAATTTAAGAAAACACCGATAGATATCAAGTATTCTGCAGCGCTCCTTCGATCGCCTGATAAGTCGTATTCTAGGTCTTTGTTACTGGTCAGTATAATGTGCATAATTGGAATATATCTGCAAAACAGTTGCTAAAGTGTGCAGGGAAAGCGTTCTAGTTAGTATGGAAAGGCTCGGACAACTCAGGTGAAAAGGGCATCAGAATGTTGCTATACTGGCCATTATGCATGCCAAAAAGGCTCGAGATGGAGAAGAAGGATTGTTGGGAAGATCAGCCACAAGTAAGGGCAAAAGGGTCATTTCGCGAAGAGAGTCTACCCTAAAAATCAAGGGCAAGCCTCCCTATAAAAGGAAGCCACTTAGGGAGAGAGATGATGATGAACTTTAGGAAAAACACTCTTAGTTAGAGTAGTTCTCTCTCAGCAGATCAGTCCTTCAGCCTAGTCTTTCATATTCTCGTTCCTCGCCACAACCATGGTCACCTGAAGTTCCAGAAGTCCGCCGGAGATTCACCTTCCACCGTTCCAGCCAGTTTATTCCGTAGTCGTAGCAGTTTCATCGCCCGGAGTGGAAAAACAATCTTTATTCGCTTTCTTAGTTAACCTTTACTTGTTTTCTTTCGTTGGATCTGCTGCATTTTCAGTACTTATCATCCTTTGAAGTGTTTTGTTGAGATCCAAACGTTTTATGCAATGAAGTTGTTTTTATGCATCTCTTTCTGTTCAAATCTGTTTCATTCTGCCTAGGTAGCTTAGATCTAGTTGTTGCAGTAATTTCTAAGTGTTGGAAGCATGATTTCATTTGGAGTTGTTCGATCTGTGATTTGTTAGTTCAGTGGCTGTTTAGATTTATTTTCCAGAAGTGTCTTAGTGTGAAATCCGAGTTTATGTTATTCTGTCACCTTGCATGTTACCCAGTAAGCGTAATTTCAGTTTCGTTAGTTTAATCTTTTGATTTGGAGTTTAGATTGTAGATCTATTTTTGTGAAGTTGTTAATCTGCATTTCTCGTTCATGGAACCTGAGTTGTTTGATTTGTGTTCAGACTTGTTGGAGAAGACAATGTCCACATCCAAATTTGGGACCACATTTACTTTTTAGTTACTTTTTGCTTTTGTCCTTTACTTTTCCTTACTTTTCAGCTGTTACTTTTCAGACACGTAGGCCTAGTCACCATCTACCTATTTTTCCTCTGATATTTTGTTTAACCTTTTATAGTAAACTAGTACTTTCCATATACTTCCTGAAAACCATGTTCCCCACTTTCCACGTACACAGCCGCCTCTCCAACACCTTTCCCACCTCCTAGTCAGTAGAGTACCACCTTAAATTCCAGCCTAGATAAGTCTCAACCCAAAGCGTGGTAGCTAACCAAATCTTTCTAGAATATCACCACAATTCCCAAAACGCATTTATCTCTGTGGGATTCTCCACTATACTAGCTAGTAGAAGTGGGTTGAGGATTATTGATACCAGGTTCAGGATTAGCTGGGGCTTGTTTTATCCTGATCAGTAGGATACACCTGGGCTTGAACGACACCTGACACAAACCTGCTCTTTCAAATGGTGCAGTTGCCGAGGATGAATGGCGTTATTAACTGTTATTGTGAGTGATACTTTGGCGTATATACTGTGCATAATTTTTCTCTTTTCCTTTCGTTTCAGTTTATGAGCAGCAGCTCGGCTCCTGACCATCGGGGACCGAAGATACTCCATCGAGGGACTATACTCGTGACCACTCGTTTTGGCCTGTCAACAACTTTGTCTGACTTAGGTTCGAGTAGTGATGAGGAGCAATACACCATAGAAGGACCAATACCGGAAGAGATACCAAGGATAGAGGGAAACCCGAGAAGGATGGCCGCTCAAGGAGAAGAAGATCCTGAGATCGGGACGCTGAACGCACATACCGAGGGAGAACCACCTCAAGCCATAGTTGTGACCCCAGGGCAAAATGCCTGTGATGTGAAGCCTCATGTGATCGCAATTCTGCCTACATACTGCGGGAAGAGTTACGAAGGGCCGCATGAGTTCCTTCATGAGTTTTGTAAAATTTGTAGGGCACAGAGAAGGCCAGCAGGAGCGACTGAGGATGATTATAGACTGAAGGCCTTGCCGTTCGTACTGAAAGGGGAGGCTAACATCTGGTTCATGCGCCTGCCCCCCGACTCCATTGAGAGTTGGGCTGATTTCAAGTCAGTATTCCTAGGCGAATTTTTTCCGTCATCCAAGACAAGCGCGCTGAAAAGGGAAATAACTAGTGTGAAGCAAGGGTACGATGAACCTTTGAGCGATTATTGGGCGAGGTATATGGGCCTTTTAGATGCATGTCCCAATCATCGCATGGCGGACATTGAGATACATCATACCTTCTATGAGGGGATGGACATAACAACCAAAGACCTGGCCAATTCGTCGTCGGGAGGAAGCTTCATGCAGCTACGGGTCAGCGAAGCGAAGAGGGTCCTAAGGAAACTACTGAGTGCGAAGAAGGAGTATGACCATTCAAGGGATGGATACAACTGAGAAAGGGTTGCAAGTGCCTCGTCTACTTACCAGGAGCAGAAGCTTGAACAGAAGATGGATTTGAAGATGGATGAGCTGAAGAAGTCACTCCTGAGCGCAATCGAGAAGAATACACCGCCGACTTCCCCAGTTGGGAACTACAAGGGTGCAGAACAGGGAAACCAAGAACCGAGCTATGATCAGCCAAACGACTCGGTCAGTATGGAGCAGGCTAATGCTGCCGGGTATTTTAACTCAAATGGAAATTGGATCCAGGGGAGACAACGGGACGCACCATCGAGGGATCACCCAAATTTGGACTTATTTGGAATATTCCCATACATCCCCGTGTTTTGGCGATAATAGACGAGATAGGCTTTGGCGGCATATTGAGGTGTGACCAGCCAATGGACATTGACCACCATCTGATCACCGCGTTGATTGAATGTTGGAGGACAGAGACTCACATGTTTCACTTCCCAGTCGGTGAAGCGACAGGTACATTGGAAGACGTGGAGGTCTTATGGGGCCTTAAAATTGACGGTGATGCTCTGACATGTTACATTCCCACTAAGGATGTTAGCTATTGGATGCAGCTTTCTTTAGATTATCTTGGATTTACACCGGATAAAGTTGAATTGAAAGAATTGGTTTCAAAGCAGACAACTTTATCAAATCAATTAAGGATTGAGTTGAGTGATGAACACGATAACTATATATATGTTCAACGGGCTCGTGTTTATTGTCTGCTTTTACTTGGTGGTTTGATGATCTCAAATTCCTCCGGGAATAAAACTTCATTCTAGCTATAGATCGGTGTTCTAGTTATAGCTGGGGTGGTGCGACTCTTGCTACCTTGGTAGGAGGACCGATGTCGTGGGGAGCTTGTACTTTGTTACAATTGTGGGCTTGGAAGAGAATCCCAAATGTTACACCAAAGATGATAGCTCCCGGTGTGTAGTCTACATGAACAAAATTCCAAAAAAGAAAGTGAAAGTACACCTTAGAATATATGTTGTTCCCAACTTACAGACAAGAAAGTTAAATGTTAGAACGAAATAAGCAATGTTAATTCAATAGGTCTTCGATATACTTCTCTGTTGTTTACAAACAATACCATGCCAGTGTTATTGCATCACAACAACAGAGAATTGCTGTTGTGGTAACCTTTGCAACTGAACCTCCTAAACATCATTATATAGCAACTGAAACTTTGGTATTCTCTCAGGGGAAGCGGACAGTTTACAATCAGCTTACCCTTCATTGCCGCTCTGTATATCGCATGTATTTACATAGGCTAGATTTACATCCTTGGACCATATGTTCCTTCAAAGTGAACATACACAACATAATCAAGAACAAACTTTGCATATGCATACATGACCAAGCAAACGAAAGAAAGCAGTTTACAAGCAAGAGCTAGAGGTGAAACCAAGTCACCCGATTAATTCATTTGCAGATGTTACCTCCTAGGCTGCTCACATAAAGACTACTTATCAAAGCGAAGCCAAATATAACGATAAAGATATTTGTACACCACTATGGATTACCATCAATCTCTACATCTATTTAGATATTTCACAAAGAAGACTAACTACCAGATTTTCATTTGAGTTAAAGGGTTCAATGTGTTTCCCCAAGGGGTATCATATTTCTGACATGTGAAATTAGCTATGGTTGGAATTCTTCAAATGAGCTGAAAACATGAAGGGGGAAGATCCTATGCAAAGTTATGAACTAAGTTAGTCCTTAATGGTCAAACATGCAAATATGATATCATATGAAAAGAAATTGCAAGTTAGCCGGCGAGCTAGTTTATGATGAAACGTTTAGGAAGGAGATGAGATTGTTCAATTAGGAAGTGAAAGTGGTGAAGCATTCACTCAAGAATCCAATGTGTGTGTGTGAGAGAGAGAGAGAGAAAGAGAAAGAGAGAGAGAGATAAGATACCTCCACAACATCCACAAAGTCTTGCTTTCTCTTAAATGTACCAACCCATTTAGTGTGATCTGCACTTCTGCAATAGGTATGAAACAAAGATGAATTATGCAACTACAAGTAATGCCTATGCCTATGGTGGACAAAGAGAAAGGATTTCACCAACATCAAATCATCCTCAAACTATCAATAAACTACAAGGGGTTGTTTGGTTGTACTGATAGGACTTGATAGGGCCGCCTATCGGAGGTATATCAGCCGTTTGGTTGTACTGATATACTATCTCGCGACCCGGTAATCCAATCAAGATCCGGATGAAATTTAAGATTGCTACCTGCATTTCACCTATAACACTGTCCAGGTCCTCCCCTCCGATATTGCTCAATCTCGCCAAGCCCGTTTGGTGAAATTCGGCCAAGTCACAATTATACCCCTTCACTCCACCGTTTCAAGCCCCAGCTCCTCAAAGAGAGGTCGGCCATCGATTTTAGGGTTTGCATTCAATTTTGTATGAAATTTTGTTAGCCCGTTTGGTAATCATAGTTTTAGGTAATCTATGAATGATTTGCAGATTCGTCGACCACATTTGCTTGAAAATTTAATTCGTCTTCATCGCCGATTTGGATTGTGTTTCAATTGTTTGTGCATGTGTGCTTGGGAATTACAAACTTTTCTAGATTGATATGACTTTATTCCAGATTTGCATTTCTCAATTTGTATGTAGAGCTTGCTAAAATATACTTCCTCCCAGATTTGCATTTCTCAATTTGCAATCTGTATGCAACTTGGCAAGATTTGTAGTTCTAATTGAAAATTCAGCTGAAATGGTTGTTAGATTAGTTAATGGGATGCACATCTGAGTCAAATTAGTGCTTGTGAGTACTAACAACTACTACTTGAATAAATTAATACGCTAATTACTTAATCAAGACAGAAACATCTAGTTAATGAAATATGTTCTGGGCCCGTTATAGTAACAGCATAAGTACTCATTTCTGGATTTGAAATATTAGAAAAAAGAGAGCAAGGTAATTTGCTTGTTCTACTTTTTCCATCAAAACATCTTGATTTAGATGCTAATAATTTTGTATGAAAAAAGAGTAACAAGAAAAGTATCATTTTATCATTTGAAACTATCATTTTATCCGCTCAAAGTATCATTTTATGATGCAAAAGTATCATTTTATCATCCAAAAATCTAAAACTATGCATTATTAAACAAAAGTATCATTTTATCCGTTTGAAACTATCATTTTATCCGCTCAAAGTATCATTTTATGATGCAAAAGTATCATTTTATCATCCAAAAATCTAAAACTATCATTATTAAACAAAAGTATCATTTTATCCGTTTGAAATTATCATTTTAGCCCCTCAAACTATCATTTTATGATGCAAATGTATCATTTTATCATCCAAAAATCTAAAACTATCATTATTAAACAATAGTATCATTTTATCATTTGAAACTATCATTTTATCCGCTCAAAGTATCATTTTATGATGCAAAAGTATCATTTTATCATCCAAAAATCTAAAACTATCATTATTAAACAAAAGTATCATTTTATCCGTTTGAAATTATCATTTTAGCCCCTTAAACTATCATTTTATGATGAAAATGTATCATTTTATCATCCAAAAATCTAAAACTATGCATTATTAAACAAAAGTATCATTTTATCATTTGAAACTATCATTTTATCCGCTCAAAGTATCATTTTATGATGCAAAAGTATCATTTTATCATCCAAAAATCTAAAACTATGCATTATTAAACAAAAGTATCATTTTATCATTTGAAACTATCATTTTATCCGCTCAAAGTATCATTTTATGATGCAAAAGTATCATTTTATCATCCAAAAATCTAAAACTATGCATTATTAAACAAAAGTATCATTTTATCCGTTTGAAACTATCATTTTATCCGCTCAAAGTATCATTTTATGATGCAAAAGTATCATTTTATCATCCAAAAATCTAAAACTATCATTATTAAACAAAAGTATCATTTTATTCATTTGAAATTATCATTTTAGCCCCTCAAACTATCATTTTATGATGCAAATGTATCATTTTATCATCCAAAAATCCAAAACTATGCATTATTAAACAATAGTATCATTTTATCATTTGAAACTATCATTTTATCCGCTCAAAGTATCATTTTATGATGCAAAAGTATCATTTTATCATCCAAAAATCTAAAACTATGCATTATTAAACAAAAGTATCATTTTATCCGTTTGAAACTATCATTTTATCCGCTCAAAGTATCATTTTATGATGCAAAAGTATCATTTTATCATTCAAAAATCTAAAACTATCATTATTAAACAAAAGTATCATTTTATCCGTTTGAAACTATCATTTTATCCGCCCAAAGTATCATTTTATGATGCAAAAGTATCATTTTATCATCCAAAAATCTAAAACTATCATTATTAAACAAAAGTATCATTTTATCCGTTTGAAACTATCATTTTATTCCCTCAAACTATCATTTTATGATGCAAAAGTATCATTTTATCATCCAAAAATCTAAAACTATCATTATTAAACAAAAGTATCATTTTATCCGTTTGAAACTATCATTTTATCCTCTCAAACTGTCATTTTATGATGCAAAAGTATCATTTTATCATCCAAAATCTAAAACTAACATTATTAAACAAAAGTATCATTTTATCATTTGAAACTATCATTTTAGCCCCTCAAACTATCATTTTATAATGCAAAAGTATCATTTTATCAAAATACTTGAGATAAACTTGAATCTCCTCCTCCGCCGCATCCACTAGCGCCACCGTCGCGAATTTCGACACGTCTTTCGCCGATTTATACAGCTTTCGACCAATAAACACATGGTAACATCAAATCAACTACGATTCTGAATCGATGAAATTTGGGGAAAATATGAAGATGTAAGAGAAAAGGGGAGCGCGTACGACGTCGTCGAGCTGGAGGCAGACGGCATCAGAAGAGAGACCGAAGCGAAGGACGAGGACTTTGTCTAAGGTGTCTCTAATGAGAGAATCGACCTCTTGCTTCTTCCTCAGAGTCGGCAACAAATACTCCATTGGTGAGGTTCTGGATTGTGAAAATACACATAATTTGGTTTTATTTTTATTTTCTTATGAATTTTGAAAATGTCAAAAAAATACACATTTAATTCTTATCACTATTATTTACTCATCACAGTCACACGCATTGATCAACGGAGAAAATCGGATATGTAGGCTACCTTACTACTACAATAACAAAAATGTATCCACCTTGTTATTTCTTCCGTCTATGGGAAAAATATCATCGTCCCTGCCGTATTTAATTTATTCATGAACTTTTAAAAACAAAATCTATATATAAACACGCCCAATTTGGCGTGTCTTACCAATCACCTAAATATGACAATTTTTCCATCACCAACATATCTTCATTGGGTTCTGGTGATGTTTCACTAAAGAAACACACTACAAGCATAAAAACAGCATTATAGGTTAGGCCTATGGCATCAATCATCTTTTGCAGAAAAGAAATTTGACTGCTCTACCACCCTAATTCAAAAATGCTTTATCTATGCAAAAATAATTATTGCCTAATTGCAAGTGAAATGGCCCACGAAATTCAGCTACAAGTTTATATATCCTCTTCAGCAGCCACCTATCTTGTTACTAATAATTTAAGCCATCTATATATCTCTCTCTGCTATAATTTGATCATCATCATCATCATCATCACATTCTCCAAATCTCACCACCCTTTTTTATCACCACACTCTTCTGTTTCACTGAAACCTTCCACAAACCTGTTATTTTTAATACTCCAAATCCATAAGTTGTTGCTCAATATGCTGGGAAATTCAGTAAATTTAAACACAATTTGGGTAAATTTATGAGATTTGCTCACAGATTTGCTCACTATCTATTTTAGTTTAGTCTGGTAATTGGCTTCATGCTAAACAAAAGTGCTTATAAATTATTGAAGTAGTAAAGTAGCCTACAGATCTGATTTTCTCTGCATCTTAAGGCTTCAATTATTTTTATTGATAGGATTACATTTTCTCCAATTAGAAGCTTAGGTATTTCGATTAATTCCGACCAATGTTATCAAATAGCGGATATGGCGGCGCCATGGCGCTATGGCATGGCGTTCAGTGGTGGAAACGCCATAGCACCATGTCACTGCCATAGCACCATGTCACTGCCATAGCACCGCCATATCCGACTTTTGACAACATTGCATGTGCACTGTATTTAGGAATGTGGCATTATGCAAGAAACATGGAGGTTAGAGTTGTATTTTATATTTTATTAATTGTTTAAAGTGTTTTAAATGTTATATTTTAATTATTTTCTAATTTCTGAATTATATATAAATATACAAGTATTATTTTATTTAATTAATTATTGACCGTCATATCCGCCATACTAATACGCCATATCCCTGTGGCGGTTTTTAGGCGAACCGCCATAAGCCGCCATACGAGATTGATAACATTGATTCCGACCGCTCAAGTCCCCAACAATTTGGCAAAGAAATATCTCAACCAGCGATGATTTAATTAACTCCATAGCCCAAAACAATTACATTCACCAGCCCAAAGAACGTAAAATAAGGAATAATCAGTCCACGGACTAGAAGTTCTCATTTGCCCAAACTAGACCCCCAATTTCAAATAATTGTAACAAGGCCCAAATTTAAAAATAAGGAAGCATTGAGTAAATAAAACAAAATGAGGAGAAATAAAATACCCCTTCCAGCACATACCCGTATATACGGTGTACCTCACGACACCAAATAATATTACGAGCATCTACGATGGGGCGGAGGATAGCCCGCCCGATACATCCTCCGAGCTATCAACTGCCACTGTAGGTAAGCGGACAATGCGCCCTCCTTCCTCCGCGCCCTATGCATCGTCCGCTGACGATCATGCAATTTTTGCATCCTCCGGACTATCCTCCGCCCCGGACAATGCAAGACAATTTCCTTTTTTTTTTTTTTTTTATATTTTCTTCTATATATATCATCAATTCTTTTACTTTATTTCACATCTTTCACTCCACTCTCTTCCCCATCTCAATTTCTCTCTAAATTCATTAATGAATCGAATGATTTTCCATATTTGCAAACATAAAATATAAAAAATAAAAAACAAATTCTTACAATAGGATTTGGCTTTAATTTATGGTGTTTTTATATTTATTTTTGCTAATTGATAAAACTATAGGAGTTAAAACTATAGGGCAGACTATAGGGTGGGTGGATGATAAAATGCTGATGCGGCGGAGGATAGGACGCCCTATAGGCGGCCCATCGTGGATGCTCAAAAGGATTAAACAAAAGAACATAAACTCCCAATTCAAATCCGTCGGCTACACCCTTTCTCTCTCTCTACAGGAAAATTCCCAAATTGAACGCAAATTCCTAAGAGCACCCGCAATGCGGCGCGGAACCGTCCCGCGTTCCGTGCCGGAGGGACGGAACCCTAGCGCGACGCGTTGCGGCACATCGTCCCGCCCCGGAACCGTTCCCATCTCGTCCCGTAACCCGTCCCATGGCGACGTAGAGCGCCCCTGCGCCATTCGTGACGCCCACTCGCCGGCCCGCGAGTGGGCGTCGTCACGATGACGTAATAAATCTTTTTTTTTTAAATTCGAATTTAAAAAAAAAATTGTAAACGGTAATATTACCGTTTATATCCGTTTTTTCTTTTTTTTTTTAAATTTTTTACTCTATAAATACTCATTATTCATCCTCATTTCACACACAACTACACATCTATTCTTTCTAAATCAACTTCATTTCCTCTCCAATTTTCATCTAACATCTCATCACAAAATATCCAGCGACGGCAACTACGGCGGTGGCGGCTCCGTCAGGTGGTATCTCAACACGTTTAACGATTGGGAGACCATGTACAACACATTGAGTGGTTCCAGTTCCTCGACACTGGGCACCCAGGGTTCGGCAATGCCGGGTGGGTACCAACCACCCACTTTTGACGTGGATGCATACGCTCGTCCCTCAGCCCCGCGGTATTCGCAGAGATTGTCCCAGATTCGGGAGGATTTCCCCGTTGAACCCACTCTGAGAGTAGGCCGAGGCGGGGGAGGAGTTCGAGGCGGTGGAAGCTCCAGGGCGGAGTCGGAGGCGGGCGA
Organism: Salvia splendens; assembly: GCF_004379255.2. NCBI lineage: Eukaryota > Viridiplantae > Streptophyta > Magnoliopsida > Lamiales > Lamiaceae > Salvia > Salvia splendens. The sequence continues at coordinate 9,398,912 of NC_056042.1, forward strand.
GGAGGAGGAGGAGGAGGAAGAGGAGGATGTAGGTCGGCATCCGTACAGCAACAACGAAACGATGGCGGTGTAGAACGCCTGGATCACCGTCTCGTACGATCCCGTCGTCGGGAATCAACAACCCAACAAGTGCTTCTGGGAAAAGGTCACCGAGATCTACCACCAGATTAAGCCGAAAGGGTCCCGGAAGCGCACATATAAGATGCTCTGCTCTCACTTTGGCCGAATTGACAAACAGGTCAAAAAATTATGCGGCATCTACTCGACCGAAGCAGCGCACTACCAAAGCGGAGCTTCTGGAGCCGACATTCTGAGGGCGGCTTTGCACGTCTACAACCATGACAGCGGTAAACAATTCAAATATGTTGATATTTGGCAGGTCATCAAGGACGAGGAAAGGTGGGCCGGCGGTGTCCGCTCCAGCTCGGGCTCAACCTCAAAGCGCACGAAGCACACGACGAGTGGCCAATACTCGTCTGGTGACACCGGTGAGGGCAGCGGCGCACAAGAGGGTGCACCGTAGGAGTTTACGAGCACGGCCGCAAGGGACGAAGGCGGCGAAAGCGGCTAGAGCCAGGAAGGGCCGAGGCGAATCAAGCCAGGCGGGCTCGGGGGAGGCTCGAACACCCTTATGGCGGTGTACATGACCGCCACAATGGCGGACACTTCCCGCTTCTCGCCCTCCCAATACCAAGCCTGGTGGAACGGAATTGTGTATATGGCAGCACAACTTGGCCTTCTGCCTCCTATTGCACCTCCACCGCCTTCGGGGGATGATTCGCCGGCGGAGTAGTTTTTTTTCTTTAAATTTGTATTTTAAATTATGCAACGTATAATTTTTTAGGATTTTAATTGTGTGTTTTTTATTTTTTTTAATTTTAAGTTGTAGTTTTTTTATGTTGTGTGTTTTTAATGAAGTGTGTTTGTTTTAATTGAATTGGGTTGGAAATAAAAATAAAAAATGAAATTGAATGAATAGTAATATAAGGAACGGTTAAGGAACGGAAGGTTGCAGGTTCTGTTCCTTGGTTAAGGAATGGAGTAAAAATGTACAATAGGGTCCGCAAATAGTAGTTTAAGGAACGGTTAAGCAACGGTATAACAACAGCGTTGTAGATGGCCTAACTCACGTCCTCCTCTCATCATCTCCGGCACAACCCCCTTCCATTGCCGTCGCCAACCTCCGACCGTCGCTGCTCCAGAACCCGTCGTTTTCTCCAAATCGCCTATTAGAATATATGAATTCACTCAATAACCGCTCGTGCTAGCTGTCTGTCATCTTCTGTTAATGACATTAGTTAGTTATAGGAGATTTTATCTCATGCTTTAGATGTACCTACACCATGCATCATATATAAGGTGGTTGGCTTTGTATCAATTCATTCGATCAATAAGAGAGATCAGATTGTTTTCCCTCTCCAAAATATCTCCTTCGGTGTTCATCATATCCATCTCCATGGATTCACATTTATGATCTTGTTATGGCCACTGCTGTCACGCGCCGCCGGTCCGCCGGCTCAGCAGTTCCGATTTCTCACTCGGCAGCCCCGATTCCACCCTCGAAGCAGCCCTGTTTCCCTATTAAAAGTACGATTTTGATTTATTTATGTTCGATTCTTAATTCGGGTTGCTTCTATTTATTTTATTCGATTGGTAGATTGTGGTATACGGTGGCGTATGCAATATGAAATCATCGGATTTAGGTGGAATAGGTGTATACCTTCAACCACAGATGATTGGTTCTTTGTGGCTTCTATTTTCTCCTTTCTGAATTTGGTTGATCAACAGGGAAGGGAATTGAGACAATCACAGGATTGAATTGGGTGTAGCTTGAACAACAAACTGCCAAGCTCTCTGTTCACATAAATTTTATGAGTTGGTTGAAAACAAAGTTAGGAGTTCGAGATGTCAGGCATGATTAGGAAATACCTTAATTAGGAGAGGCCAGCCTCGCTCTTGAGAGTGAATTGCAGAGTTGAGAGTTCCTTGAGATTTGGGTGAGAGTTAAGCTGCGAGAAGCGGTAGAAAAGAAAGAAAGATTAGGGTTGAAATAACCGAGTGATTTTGGTGATTGATTAAAATTTAAGACTGAATGGTGGGTTTATTTTTGGAGCATATTGGAGAGTAGAGGAACGGTAGGTAGGAGCGTCAAAAAATTGGATATCCAAATTTCTTGGAGCAATTTAGTGTAGGATTTAATTCATTTGGGCTCAAAACCCTTTATATTTTATTTAAATTGTGTACTCCACAGTTTATATTTCAAACTTGTATTATTTGTTTAATATATCGGATCCAACACGGAGGTGAGCCCAATAAATATTCGTCAATGAAAGGAATTATTAATATTCGACTTGTGATTTCACCATTGCGATTTCAACTCGTAACCTTGTCAATAATCCCAAATATTCGAATAATAATTAAATTAACCCCGAATCAATTATTTATGTTGACTCAGTCAACACACATTCATAAATCCAACTCAAAACTAGGATACAAAAATATCAAATAACAATTTCACTCAACATTTAATTCACGGACTTTACGGCATTAAAAGCATTAAATGCAAAAATTTTAGGGTTCAGAAAGTGGGGCGTTACGGTTACAATGGGTTTAGAATTTAACTAGACAAAGTACTAAATATAGGAAGAAAATTTGGAACTGAATAATTCTTCAATGAGATTAATATGCAAAAATGGAGTTTAGGGGTGGAATTATTTGAATGGGGATGTTTTATTGTTGTTAAAATAAATCAATCAGGTTTTTTAGTTTCACTATTTAATCGAAACATAACACAATTTTCTTTTCCTACTATCACCTAGAAACCAAGCATTTTTTTTACCTTCACAAGTTGTAAACCTTTGTGTTGACATATTCCATTCCTCGTGTAAACAAACACTTTTTTTTAATCCGTGTCCCTCCTTTAGAAGCTATATGCAACTACATACACTGGACTGGAAATAATTAAAGACAATAGCTGGTAAAAAATGATATAGTGAAACTTGAGATCATTTCATCAAATACTTGGGGGTAAAACAAAAATTACTTTAATTGATCACATTGCATAATAAAATTCAATTGAAACCTATAGTATGTGATTAAAACATAAAAGCTATGTTAGCAACAATAGATTATCATTCCCGTGAATATATTACATCATTCGTTCTAAGAATAATTTCACTGAAAAAACTCACCTTGCAAGAATCAGAGGTAGGTCTCAACTTGATTTTCTTCTCGTTCTTGTTCTCTTTGCTAAACTATCTGAGATTATTGTGAGTTCATGAATTTGCTTGGAGTTGTGGGGGGAGTGGACGGTTGTGAGATTCATGTTTTGGCGCTTAATGTATCTCCCGCTAAATCCCTAATTTATTCCTCTAATTTATGTTTTGGCGCTTAATAAATCTCCAGCTAAATTCCTAATTTACTCTTCTAATTTATGATAGTGTCGAATGGAGCTTTTTCACATTTATATATAAATTGGATACATATCGACAAAGATATGCACATAATATTCCACCAATTTTCTAAATACATGTTTCCTTTCCTTATTTAATAGTATTATAAAATTAATAATCTTCAATGTAATAATCATCTCTTCACCATAATCCTAAGATTATAACGTATCTCACAATTATTCATCCTACCACACCCTTGTTACTTCTTTAGTCCTAAGTAAATTCTATTTTAGCTTATTTTATAGAATTGTATCTGAGTATTTCAACATTATTTTGTTTAACGCATTGAACACTATCCTAATATATTAGCAATACATTACAAACAAGGACGGAAGCTATAAATATTAGTAGTAGAGGGCGTAATTGCCACTGTGCTTCGTCCCCGGTGTAAAAAAAGCATGCTTCAAATTTCAAAAGAACACAAAAAAAAATATTCGTCATTTACTATATTTTTTTATTTCAGCGTTGTGATTATTATAGAAAACATTGAGATACCGAAAATTTTATCTATGTCATTCTAACACTCAATCTCTCTGCATTCCTATTAAAATGTAATATGATATTTTTCGATATATTATATTTAAGTCATTCACAATTTTTAACAAAATTTCTTTAAAAATCTTTACTGCACATCCTTTTTTTACTATTTTTTAAAAACTCTTACCTACATAGTATTTTGTACCACTATAATTATAATTATCCATATTATAAATAAAAAATTGATTTAAAATATACAAAAATAATTTACATTGTAATATTTAATATATAAAAATTTAGTACACCAAAAATTCCACCAAACTAAGTAAGCTAAAATTTAATTAGATATAATAAGAGGATGTATCACATTTCTCATTTGTCAAACTAAGTTATTAACTTATTATGAATATATAAATAAAATAATTAAGATTAACAAATATAGAAATAAAATGGTCATTTTCCACCAACAATTACCAATAATCTAGAGTTTGCCCTCAATTCCATCTCCTGCCCGATTCTCTTAGCTCGAACCTCCAGTTTTACGAATAAACAACTTGCATTGCTTGAATTTGGTTAGGATATCAAGTTGGACAACTTGGGTTCTTGAGTGTTGAGCTTAAATTTAATATGGATTGGGCTTGCAAAAAGTCGGCCCAAGATAGCACCGGACAATTTCCGTCTTCCTCGGGGCGATGTCAGGAGCAAACGAAGGGGCGACCAATGAAAATTTATGTTGGGTCCATAGTAACTAGTCATCAGGGATGGGTGACCACTCCATCTTGCCCCTCCCTGGATTCGCTACTGGTAGGAGCTTCATTATATATACATGAAAAATGAGTCTCATTTAATTATAAAAAAACTTAATAAAAATATAAAGTGACTAATTTTAATAGACAATCTAAAATGTAAAATTAAAACTTTATGAATGGTATATTTAAGAGTCATGTATAAAAAACAATAACATATAAAAATTTACAAATACAATAACTATAAAAATTTATGTATATTTTATACATAAAACAATTCCAATGAAATATTACTCCACTATTTAGTGCTTCTGTTTCGGTGATTCTGTTAGGGCGTAATTAATAGTAGTAGAATATTATAAGCAATTAATTAGTTGTACCTGAAGCCCATTATTCAATATACAAATGTGAAAAAAGGCTTACTTTGGGAGAAAAGGACTAAAGTGCTAATTGAGAATCATACAAAGAATGGATACGGGATATTAATTGTCAATATATATCAATTTTTGTTAATATAATTAAAATTAATTTTTGTTAACAAATTTGTATGATTAAGCTGGCGTTGTGTCAGTTACTAGGACATCTTAATCACATTTAATGTCGTTATGAATAATAAAATTAAAAAGTAGCTAGATTGGTCTGGTCTCCATTGTAACGTTTAATTTTCTCTATTCATTAATATAGGAATAAGAATGAATGAAAAGTCATTTGAATAAAAAAGACTAAACAAAGTAAAGTCTGTATAAATACTTAGCACAAGATAATTCTGCATGCGGTGGTGACATTTCAATGGTGAATGCTTGGGATGATGATCTCGATTTTGCAGTTGAGATAATTGGGAAACGGCGTCTCCCTCCGCGGAGGAGCTCTTAGACGGTGGAAAGAGGATGAGAAAGAGCTGTGGACGCCGCTGATCCGAAGGGTGACGCGTTCTCTCTCTCCGATGAGAGATCGAAGAAGAAGTGATGCAAACCGGAAAGGTGTATTCTGTTATTTGAAAGATTTCTTAGTTTAGATTGGAGGGGCTAATTGTGGTTATTGAGCGAAGAAGAGTGGAAGGTTTCAAATGGAAGTAAAGGAATTGGAGATGAATGGACTGAGAGCGAGGAATGATTTCATTATAGAAACTTGTGTAAATTGATTTTGGATTTTCTCGAAGAAATGATGATTGATTGATATATGTATCATTTGATAATAAGAAGTGACACGGATGTGTTTCAACTTTGAGGAAACCAGGTTTGAGAAATTGAGGGGTTTTAATTAGGGCTAGGATTTTTGGCTTGGAAGGATGTTTCGATTATCAGTTTTTTAAATTTGTTGATAATTATTTTAATTTTTAGTGTTATATGAATTCTATTTAAATTTGTATGCATTTGATTGACGCTTTTATAAAATTATTTCTAAAATTATAATATATCAATATTTTCATGTTCCACATATTTAGGATAGTAAAGTAGTAGTAACAATATATTCTATCACGTCCCCAATTTATGTCATTTTTAGTCAATTTTTGCATGTATTTAATTGTTCTTAATTGCATAAAGAAATGGACACAAAATGGCATACAACGAACAAATATATGAAATTATGCTTATTGTTTTTTGTGGTGGAGATAACAGAGTACTTTAATTGTGGTTATTGGAAGCTTGATTAATTTTGTAAACAATGTAAATTTCTTATAATTATCTTAAATATGTGTATATGATTGGTTGATTTTTAAAGTTGCTTTATTTATGTTATTGTGATTGTAAATTTAAATTAATTTACATATTTGTGATTTTCAATCATTAAATAATGTAATTGTATATGATTTTAAGTGATTAATTCAAATTGTTAACTGATTATAATAAAATTAAATTTAGTCGACTGTTTTAATACTAGTTTATTTAAAATGCAGCATTAATAGATAATATAAATGTCATGAAACGTTAAAGTAATGATTAGATATATATATTGACATCTTTTATAAAAGGTCATATTGAAAGTGTGAGAACAACTCATTTTTCTAGTAGTGAGGGGTAACACTAAGCTGCCAAAAAGGTGGCGGTCCAATGCTTATCCTTGAAACGGTCGCCGACTATTGCCTATAGATTTGGCATGCATATATTGGTGTGGCCGAATCCAACAACGACTTGAATGTGCTCTATTCTTCACCCCTCTTCAATGATGTTTTCAATGGTGTAGCACCGGTGATCGACTTCACCGTCAACAGAAATCCATACCATGGGGTATTATCTCGCCGATGGTATTTACCCAAAATGGCCGACTTTCGTGAAGACGCTCAACAAGCCGCAAGACCCAAAATGGGTTCTTTATGCACAGCGTCAAGAGGCTTCTTGGAAAGACGTTGAAAGAGCTTTTGGGGTCCTTCAAGCCCGATTCAACATTGTGAAGACCCCAGCTCGGCCGTGGTACGTTAAGAATACTAGTATTAACACTTGTGCTATGCACAGGACGTAACAGTTTCAAATAATGAATACAAAATATAATAAATATATAGAAAATATGAATTCAAAGCAGTGTGAAGATTTAAAAAAACATAAATATACTTATCTTGTCTTACTCTAAATGAAGAATTTACTACTCCCTAATGAATGAAATATCTATACAATTTTAATCTAAGTGGAGTAAAAACAATAAAAATTAGTGACAAAAAGAAGATGTGTAACTATGATAAAAGAGTATGAGTTAATTAGAATAATATATACAATATATATAAAGAAAATATGTGTAAGAAAAAATGTTTATTGACAGTGCTATGGTAGTCATTAATCCAAATAAAAGGTAAATTAGTATACAAATTTAATAGCTTAATTAAAAAAAATAATTAAAAAATATATGGAATATTAAACATATCCACATTAAATATATGAATAATTGTCGCATTCTAAATGAAGAATTTACTACTCCATATTCCAATATTTTGAGAAGCCTAAAAATTAAAAATATGATCAAATATCTTGATTAACAATATACTATGTTATAGAATAAATCAAAGTCAATTCAATTCTAACAATGTATACTATCTTTAGTAATTTAAATATAAGTATAGTTATAAATTATATAGCTTGAATATTAAATATAAGTATAAATTTTATATTTATTTTTAAATAATTTCAATATACTAAAGTAATAAAAATATTTAATAAATTAATAGTATATAAATTTAATTACTAAATTCAAAATAAGTAATTTTTAAATATGTATTACGGAGTCCAATAAATTATAAGTCTCAATTAGGACCAAACTTCTAAAACATAATAATAGTGCCCAAAACCAAATTAAAACTCTATTTACTTTAAAAAGATATCGCTTATAGAATTCTATATTATATATTAAAGTTTAAATCATAAAATCTCATGTTTAATAAAAATACAATAATAAAAGAAATTAGAGCATCCACAATAAGAATAGACCAGCCATAAACTCCTCCTGCCACATCATCAGCACTAAAAATCCTCCTGCCACATCATCAAAACAAACAAATAGCCCAGCAATAGCCTAGTCACATCACTCAAAATTATATAAAATAAATAATTAACAATCACACAAAATACAGAATTAAATTTACGACAGAGATACGGGAAAATTTAATTATATTATTAAACCCTAAGAAGTACATTAATTAAAAAAATACATTAATTTAAAAAAATTACATTAATTAAAAAAAAAAACCGCCTCCGTCGCCGTCGCCCCCCAACCGTGCCGCGGCGCCATTCAAATTGGCTCGCATGCTCACGAGCATTGCGTGAAGAAAACTCTTCTCCTCGGGGTCAGTTGCCGTCTTCCAATCGGCTAAGGTCTTGGCCATCTGAGCCCGCGTTTGTTGACGCGCGAAGAAGGCGAGATCGGCTGTCGACTGGCCAACAGGGGGGATGCCGACTGGGCCTCCTGGGACCCCTGGAGACCCCCCTCGATTCCCGTTGGGCCCGCCTTTGACCAGCGGGGCGAGTTCGGCGAGTGAACGATGGAGGGGAGGGAGCTCCTGAGAACCCTCGGGGAGGTCGTGGGAACCGCCGCTGCTGCCGCTGTAATCACCGGTATAGTTCATTCGCTACTTCTTCAGCCAGCCAGAGTCGACACGTGCCCGAAACTTCTCGGAGTCTGTCAGCACCTCATAGCAGTTCCAGTAGGTGAACTCCTTATAAAGCCCGGGCACGGGGAATGCTTTCTCCGCTATCCTCCTGCAGTCCTCGTTAGTTTGGCCACTGCTCTGCATGCGGAGGGCGTTGGCGTACAAGCCCGAAAATTGGGAGATCCCAGCCCTGATTCGGTCCCACGCCTTCCGGCACTCCACCCCGTTGCGTGGCCTCCCCTCCGGGCAAAATGCCTTGTAGGCTGCTGCTATTTTGGCCCACAAGTTGACGATCCTCTGATTGTTCAAAGTGAGTGGATCATCGCAAACACTCACCCACGCCTTGGACAGCTCGACGTTCTCCGCATCCGTCCACTTCCTCCGTACCTGGCTGTCGTCATCAACCGGCTGCGACGACTCGCCGACCCTTTTGCCCTTCCCCTTGCCCTTCTTCTTTGGGCCGCCCCGACCCCGCCCTACTCCCCCGTTTGAACGTGAGTTTCCGGAACCCCGAGAAGATCAAACCCCAACTCCTTTAAGGAGAAAGTCTCAAATTGTGTGAACTACGTCTCCGATGGGGTCGATGTGTGCGAAGAAGCAGACGAAAAATCAAAACTGGGGTGATAGACGTTGTCCCCTGCGTCACGGGCTGCATCGCCGGTACCCCCCCGGCGTCCCCTGCGGCACGGGCTGCATCGCCGGTACCCCCCGACATCATTTACATCCCGGGTGCCCACCCCGGCATCATCTGCATACCGGGATGCATTCCCGGTACTCCCTGCCATCCCGGCATACTAACCCCGCCTGCCATCCCGGGCATACTACCCCCGGCTGCCATCCCGGACATCATCTGCTGCTACGGGTACATGTTGTAGTACCCGGGCATCGGACCCCATCCACCTCCCACGGGTACCAAGGGAGTTTGAGACCCCATCGTCACTGGAGTACCTTCGTTGTTGTTATCCATTTCGCGTTATTGCTTTTGTACAGAAATTAAGATAGAGAGAATACTCGTTAAAACAAGCGGTGTAAATGAAAATGACGTGCAAATCGCGTATTTATAGTGTTTCGAAAATTAAATAAAAAAAATCCGCTCGCCGATCGCTCGCCGATCCGGAGCCTGCAATGGCGGCAAGCGGATCGGCGAGCCCATCTGCCAGTGCTCGGAAATCGGCGTGCGCTCGCCGATTTTTTCGCCGAAATTTGGCTAACCGGTTACAATGGTTCGGCGAGCGGACCGGCTAGCGCCGGGGATCGGCTAGCCGGTCCGCTCGCCACCATGGTGGATTCTCTTAATAACAACAAAATAAAGAAAAAAAGGAGAATCCAAAAGTAATTAATAGTTAACTAAATGTGGACATGGAAGTAAACTTGCACCTATATATACAAAATATTAAATAGCTAAAGTAAATAGCTAAAGTAAATATATAGATACTACCTAATTATTATATATTTTGAGCATAAAAATAAATAAATCTGAATACACTAAATATTAAATAGTTAAAATAGATATTTTGGGCTTAGAAACAAATCTAAATACATTAATAGCCCAAATAACAACCCAAAATAATGCCTTCGTAGTATACATAACTCAATACTCCTATTTCTCAAACCGTACAATAACGCCTCCCTCTCTCTCCATCCATCCCTCTCTCCCCTTTAATTAGCGGAAATCATCAACCAGCCACAAGCACTGTCCCTTCTGCCTCGTCAGTCGTCCCACCTGCCTCGCCAGTTCCTCCGCCTTGCTTGCACCTAGGCATGCACAATGGATCCGAACCGCCGGTTCCGGTTCATGAACCGGCGGTTCACGGTTCATCATATGCATGAACCGGAACCGGCCCGCCAAGGGTCCCGACAGTTCCGGTTCCTGTTCAAAAAACCGCCGGTTCACGAGGCGGTTCAAAACAGCCGTTTTTTGCCTGAACTGCCGGTTCCGGTTCATGAACCGGCGGTTCAACCGAAATTTAAAAAAAATATTTATTTATAAAAATTGATTTTTATATTTAAAAACAATTTTTACAAATAAATGAATACAAGAAATTCATAATATCCCATATATATTTGATTGGCTTGCGAATTTATGAAACCATTCTTGGTTGTTTCTCTTATATAGAGACATCCTTGAATGTTTTATGTTTCACTTTCGATGTGGGACAAAGTCATTCTTGGTTGTTTCCCTTTTATAGAGACATCCTTGAATGTTTTATGTTTCACTTTCGATGTGGGACAAAATCATTTTGGTTGTTTCTCTTTTATAGAGACATCCTTTTTTTTATAGAGACATCCTTGAATGTTTTATATTTCACTTTCGATGTGAGACAAAATATGTTGAAGTATTTTCTTTTATAACTACATGTTTAGAGCATTCATTCATCTTTTTCCAATGTGGGGTACAAAATTTTCTTTTGTCTTCTACTTTTCTTCATGTTTTGTATAATATATAAATAAAATTATTATTCAAATATATTCTTGATTGATAAAAATAAAGAATTATTGAGAAATATGATTTGTATATAGAAAATATTTATTTGTATATTGTTAGGTTTATACCATTTGTATAAGAATTATTCTTTTAATGTGTATAATATTATTTATTAGTTAACATATACATAAATTTATAAACATAAGCAAATTATTAATGATAAATAACTAATGAATAATAGTTTATGTAATAATATTTATTATTAATTTATAATAATAGAAGATAGAGTATTAATATAGACGAAGAATGATGGACGATCTATCATATACTTAAATAATGACTTTTATCCCACATTGAAAGAAAGAGTAACACATCCAAGAATGTGTAACTATAAAAAAGAATAATCCAATAAACTATCTTCCAATTTAAATGCTCAAGTCCAATATTAAGTATTGATATTTTAAAAATCAAAAGGTTTAACTTGAAATAGTGTTTATTAATTTTTATAAATAAAATGTATTCATTATAAGTTGTAATTTTTAGTCTTATTTAAATTTATTATCAATAAAATTGTAATTTTCACCTTATTGTTTAAAATTTGTTTAAGCACATTTTATACATAATAAAGACTAAAAAGCAAAAAAAAAAATACTTCGTACTTAAAGTTGGATTTGATTTTTAAAATGCCAATACTTGGATGAGAGTATATTGGATTTGATTCAATTTGGAAGAGAGTATATTGCATTATTCTCTTTTATAGTTACAAATTCTTGGATGTGTTACTCTTTCTTTCAATGTGAGATAAAAGTCATTATTTGTAAGTTTATAATAGATCGTCCATCATTCTTCGTCTATATTAATACTCTATCTTCTATTATTATAATTTAACAACAAATATTATTACATAAACTATTATTCATTTGTTCTTTATCATTAACGATTTGCTTATGTTTATAAATTTATGTATATGTTAACTAATAAATAATATTATACACATTGAAAGAATAATTCTTATACAAATTGTATAAACCTAACAATAATTATTATACAAATAAATATTTTCTATATACAAATCATATTTCTCAATAATTCTTTATTTGAATAATAATTTTGTTTATATATATCATACAAACATGAAGAAAAGTAGAAGTCAAAAGAAAGTTTTGTATCCCACATTGGAAAAATATGAATGAATGCTCTAAACATGTAGTTATAAAACAAAATACTTCAACATATTTTGTCCCACATCGAAAGTGAAACATAAAACATTCAAGAATGTCTCTATAAAAGAGAAACAACCAAGAATGATTTTGTCCCACATCGAAAGTAAAACATAAAACATTTAAGGATGTCTCTATAAAAGAGAAACAACCAAGAATGGTTTCATAAATTCACAAGCCCATCAAATATATATGGGCTATTATGAATTTCTAGTATTCATTTATTTGTAAAATTATTTTTAAATATAAAAATCAATTTTTATAAATAATTTTTTAAAAAAAATTCGGTTGAACCGCCGGTTCACGGTTCAACATTACTTCAACCCTGAACTGGCCCGTTGGAACCGGCAACCCGCCGGCCGGTTCAAACCTCCTGTTCCGGTCCCGGTTCTGATTCATGAACCGGTGGGCCGCGAACCGGCGGTTAACTGCCGGGCCGGTTTGGTTTGTGCACGCTTACTTGCACCTGCCCCCGCCAGCCTCGCCGGCCTCCTGTGGTGTGCGCTTCGCCGTCCGCCTGCAAAACCTCCGCCAATTCAGCCTCCTCTACAACCCTACTTCGCCTACTCCCGCCGCCTGTCTTGCGGGAATCCTTCTCCTGCCTCAATGGCTTCGCCGCCCACCTCCTTCACCACAACCACCATGCTCCTAAGATCCAACTTTCATCACAAATTCAATTACTTTTATTGTTTTATTGTAATACTCTTCCTGAAATTTAGTACTCCCTCCATCCCATCTCCCAAGATTTTAGGAGATAGTTATTTTATGTGTTAAGTGGTGAGAGAAAATATAATTTTATAATTGATATGAGAAGGAACTTTTTTTAAAAGAGGAAATATGACATCTTTTGTGGGACAAATTAAAAAGGAAAGTGTGATATCTACTATGAGACGGAAGGAGTATAATGGACTAGTATTTTATAGAGATTTCAATCTTGTTTGGGAAGCTATCTATTGTCTGTCATTGTATTGGACAATCATTTGGTCCAATATTAACTTTTATTATGGAAGATTGTAAAATAAATATAGAAAATAAAGATTACACAGTCAGCTTCTCATTTTCCCTCCAAAAAGGGTAAAAATGTCTTTTCATCCAACTGTCCCTTTTGATAGTATAAATTGTCGACATCATGTACACGTGTATTATCTTGCACAATATGATTATAGTAGACGACGGACCGATGACAGCTAACTTTTTCGACGAGAATGAAGCCGGAAGCTCAACCGCAAGCTCTCCCACCCGTCGAGGTGTGCATACGACGGTGCGCGAGAGGAGAAAAAAGAAGACACACAATGCGCGATACCAAATCCCAAATTGAGCTACAACAAGACCTAATTCAACACATTTGGGCGAAATTTGGCCACGAGAAGTGGGTTTTTTTAATTTTATAAATTTAATTATGTAATTTTAATTTTTAGGAATTTAATTATGTAATTTTTATTTGTTTAGTAATTTGTAATCGTATTTCGAGTATGTTTAATGCATTTTAATATTGTGAAAATATTTTAGTAATTGAAGTATTTAAATTGAATAATAGAATGATGAGACCCTTGAGCATGCTCTTGCGGAAGAGCATGGGTGAGAGTGTTGTGCTCTTGCCGAAGTACAGGGAGTAAAAAATGAATAAAAGTAGGTCCGGGCCGACATTCATGCTCTCAAGGATGTGGATGCCCTAAAGCTCTTACTATCAACCCTGAACCTCTCCCTTCCATCGTTAATTTCATCCCCAATCTTCGTTTCTTCACATCCGTTTCAACCTGCAACATCTTCAATGCTCCAAATCTGATCAGATCCATTTGCTGCGCCAGATCTTCCAAGCCTCTCACGCCCCAAGCATTCTTCTCCTTCTGGAACAAACCCAAGCCTGATCCTTCACCTCCATGTAACAATTCCCTAGATTTCGGTCCTGATTTTGTTCAATTGATTACGAATTTAAAACAGATCTGCGATAATTTCTAAGAAAACTGAACAATTTGCGATGTCTCTGTTGTGGTTTGCACCGCCGATCTCGCACACAATCGATGAACAAGAAAATAAAGCACACGAAGGGTTTACGTGGTTCCGCAAAGGTTGCCTACATCCACGGAGAAGATAATCGGAGTTTATTGATCTAGCTCACAATTACAAGACTCTCACACTCTACAATTGAAACGCCTATGACTAATCTCAAGCAAGGCTTCTACTATCAAATATGTGTGTGTGTATGTGTGTGTTCTCTCTCTACTCTACAGATTCAATCTCACAAGCTTATACCATGGGGTATTTGATTACAAGAATGAGAAAACTAACTAACTTCTCGAAAGCAAGAATCAGTTACAACTACTGCCTCCAAACGACTATTACCAGCTCCTCACTTCTTGATCTTTCACCCGAGCTCCAACGGCTCTTTCTCTTCAGCTTGATCAGCTCATCTCTTCAGCTTGATCAATTTAGGTTGCAGGAGCATAACTCACAATCCTCCACCTTGATCCTGCAAACCAGATCAATATCTAACTCCATTCTCAATTTTTCCCAGAAGCTCAACATTCCACAACCGCTACCAATTCCAAGAAATGCTTGAATTTTGAAACTGGTAGAGACTTTAGTTAACATATCTGAAGCATTATCCTCGGTAGGAACCTTCACAACATTTATCCTCCCATTCTGAATTTCATCTCTGATAAAGTGCCTTCTAATGTCAATATGCTTACTCCTCTCATGAAACTTATGGTGTTTTGCCAAACATATGGCTGAGTTACTATCAAAATTTATCTTCACTCCTTCTACATGAATGTCAAAATCCTCAAGAATTCCCTGCAGCCATTTTTCTTCCTTTGCAGCCTCTGTTGGTGCAATATACTCAGCCTCCTCTGTTGTGGACAAAGCAACCACAGACTGCAAGTTTGACTTCCAACTTATTGTTGCTCCATATAGAGTGAATACATAGCCACTTTGAGACTTCCTGTTGTCCAGATTAGCCGCATAATCTGAGTCACAAAAGCCCTCAGGAATTTCATGTTTTTCTAACCAAGCTCCATCTCCAAACTTCAGACCCACATTCACTGAACCCTTTAGATATTTTAGGATCCATTTCAAAACATTCCAATGCCCTCTGCCCGGATCAGCCATATATCTACTAGCCACACTGATAGCATGTGCAACATCTGGCCTTGTGCAAATCATCAAATACACCACACTGCCTATTTCTTGAGGAGACCATCTACATGGAACAACCCGAAGGATATGCCGTGAAGGGAAAGGATCTCATGGTTTGGAAGCTTAAGAAGGCCATTTATGGCCTCAAGCAAACATCTAGATCATGGAACCAGTGCTTCGATCAGACTGCTCATAAGTTTGGATTCGAAAAGTGACCAGATGAAAGCTGCATTTACAAGAAGGTTGAAAAGGGGAATGTTGTGTTCTTAGTTTTATATGTAGATAACACTCTTCTAATTGGAAACAATAAAAAGATGTGGTCATCAGTACGAACTTGGTTGTCGAACCAGTTCGAGATGAAGGATATGGGAGACGCGGGACATATCCTCGGGATCAAGGTTCTTCGGAATCGTGAGAAGAGGTCGTTGTGCTTATCTCAAGAACCTTACATCACCACTGTACTTAGTCGCTTTAGCATGCAAGATGCCAAGAAAGGTTTCTTACCTTTTAGACATGGCATCCATCTATCTCAAGAGATGTGCCCCAAAGCGCCATCTGAGATAGAAGAGATGAGAAGTCTCATGTATGCTATGCTTTGTACAAGGCCTGATTCAGCAGTTGAAATTGTCATGTATGCTATGCTTTGTAGAAGGCCTGATATTTGCTTTGCTGTTGGCATGGTGGCAAGATATCAGTCGAATCCGGGCCAAGGACATTGGACTGTCGTAAAGAACATACTCAAGTACCTTAAACGGACTAAGGACTATGCTCTAGTTTACAATGCAACTGAGCTTTGTCATTTGGGATATACTGACTCAGATTTTCAAGCTAATCAGGACTCGAGAAAATCTACTTCTGGATATGTGTTCACCTTAGGAGGTGGAGCCGTAATTTGGAAGAGTGTGAGCATAAATGCATCATGGACTCTACCATGGAAGCCGAATATGTGGCCGCTTCTGAGGCTGTAAAAGAGGCTGTATGGTTCAAGAACTTCCTTATGGACTTAGGTTTGGTTACGAATCTGCCCAAAAGCATCACCATTTATTGTGACAATTCTGGTGCTGTGGCAAACTCGAAAGAACCAAGGGCTCACAAAGCGAGCAAACACATAGAGAGGGAGTATTATATCATTAGAGATATAGTGCGAAGAGGAGACATACAAGTGGTCAAGATTGCGTCAGAGAATAACCTGGCAGATCCTTAGGCATTGGCGGTAAAACCGTTCGAGCGCCATGTTGAAGGGATGGGAGTTCAACTCATTCAAGACGTCAACTCGCTTTCAATATAAGTGGGAGAATTAGACGTAGTGCACAATTATATTGTATACTCGAAAGCTGTTTTGAGTATAAGTGGGAGATTGTTAGAGTTTGTAAACTAGAAATCACCTTTCGAGT
Source organism: Salvia splendens (assembly GCF_004379255.2). NCBI lineage: Eukaryota > Viridiplantae > Streptophyta > Magnoliopsida > Lamiales > Lamiaceae > Salvia > Salvia splendens. The sequence continues at coordinate 9,415,836 of NC_056042.1, forward strand.
GATTGAATACTGTAAAAATCTATATTCTATTTTCCAATGGATGCAACAGATTATTTTTTGTCATAATGTTGTTATGTTTTACATTTAATGGATGTTTATTACATATTTAAATGTATGAGCAATGTAACAAAGTCTAACTCTTTATTTTAGTAGACCGATTGTGGGCGTCGTTCACTTTAAGGTAACACGGTCAGTTCTGAACAAAGAAAAATAAGAATTTCACAACCTAGATAGGCCTAGACTACCTATCGTGAAAGGTTGCAATGTCAGTCCGCATATTTCTAAGCCTTACTGAAATAAGATGACATTGGTGTGGTATAGCACTGAATTGGATCTAACAGCAAGACGAGTCTTTATGCTATCTACTGAAAGACGAGGTCTTGATAATTAATTTCTTAATCAATGTACGTTAGCATTGAGCATACGGTATTGATTATGCACTACTTTGACTTACCAAATTGTGCGGGTTTTTCGCAACCCAAGAATCCTGGTATATTGGGTAGTGTTGATTAATATCTAGCGGTGCTAGGATTGCTATTATATTGAATCGTGCGCGAGGTGAGTCTCGTGTGATAACATCCAAAAGAGGAGCTCGAAACAAGGTTTTATTATTCGGAACCTAGCTAGTTGGAGAATTGATTACTCTATGAATAATAAATAAACGTTTCTTGCTAAGTCCACTCTTGGAGTTAATAATATGTTAATTAATTAAGTCCATAGCAGACCTTAATTAATTAATGGACGTTTCTATCTTAAGCACGAGAAATGAACGACAAACAAATGGAAACCCGGAATACTTGTAATTTCGGGTTTGGATGGGCAGTGCAATATTACTTCTGTAGTGGCTGCTCGTAATATTCTAATATAAGCTTATATTAAGTTGTGGGTTCAATTTAATTAGTAAAAAAGCTAATTGGGGGATGCCATATCCAAATTCTTCCATAGATCCCTGACTTGGCCCAATATGTGACTTAATATAAATAGGAGAATAAAGGAGACAGAAAATACACTTATTATTTTCATAGAATTTTCGTCCCCCTCCCTGTCTGGAAGAGGGACGATTTTCAGCTCTCCTCCGTGAGGGAATTCTGTCTTCTTTATTCGAATCCTAGTATTCTGGTGAGATCAGCCCAATATCAGTTTACAGTTCGGGAACCGGTCAGAAGATCTGTGGTTTAGTACTCAAGATCTTCACGTGGAGAAGGTGCTAGCTATCTTCGATTCTTTGGAGAATCAACGAGGTAAATTGGCTAACTCCATAGTAAGCATGTTTTAGGTGTTAATTGCGCTAAAGCATGTTTAAATTCAAGTTATGAGCATGATACACGTGAGAATTACGCGAATAGATTTTGTCTAAATAATCTTCTAAATAGATCAGAATTATTATGTGATCAATTCCATGCACGCTTCCGCTGCCAACCCCTACAATATCATCTACATACAATAGCAGAAAAGCAACTATCTTTCCCTCTCTCTTCTTCATGTAAACACAGCTGTCAAAGCCTGATCTTTCAAATTTCATTGTCTCCATATATTCATGTAACTTCTTATTCCCTTGCCTACAACTCTGTTTGAGACCATACAGACTTTTTTCTTCAACATAAAAACTCTATGCTCTTCTCCAGGCTTCTCAAAACCCTTTGTTTGTACCATGTATATTGTTTCTTCCAGGTCTCCATGTAGGAAAGATGTCTTAACATCGACTTGATGCAATTCCCAATCAAAATGAGCAGCCAAAGCTAATAGAATCCTGATAGAAGTGTGCTTCACCACATGAGAGAAAACTTCTGTGTAGTCAATCCCTTCTATTTGTGTGAATCCCCTGGCTACCAGCCTAGCTTTGAACGTGATGCTTTCAATTTCTGCCACTTCTTCATTATTCTTGAAGATCCACTTACAACTAATAAGTTTCTGAGTTCCTAGGTTATCCACCAAGATCCAAGTACCATTTTTCAGCAGAGACTATATTTCTTCCCTCATTGCCTTGATCCATTTCTGACTTTCCTTGCACTTAATGGCCTCTTCATATGTTGATGGCTCTGCAAACAATAACTCTTCAGATATACATAGTGCAAAGAAACTCATATCATAGTCTGAAAATCTGTCAGGCAATCTGTTATTTCTCCTTGGATTTCTTCTTGGCATCTGATTCTCAGCTACTGGTTGTTGATCATTGTTGTTGTTAGTTGGTTGAAGCTCAGTAGCTCCACATTCTTCCATATTTTCCATGATCTCAGTGTCTTCATCAATATCTGATCTGTTGGAGCTCCCTCCTACTTCAAAATTCTGCAAATCAGGATTATCATTCTTACCAGAATTCTCCTTTTCTTGAATGACATTTCTTCTTCATTGAATACTACATCTCTGCTCACCACAATGTTCTGGCCATCTTTTTCCGAACACCACAACCTGTAGCCCTTCACACCATCCTGGTATCCCAGCATTACACATTTCTTGGCCCCAGGTTCCAGCTTATTCTGCTTCATGTGCATATGCAGCACACCCAAAAAATTTCAAACTGGAATAATCTCCTAAACTCCCATACCATCTATGATCTGGGATTTCATTAGAGATTGCAGAAGAGGGACATTTGTTGATAAGAGTTGCAGTAGTAGACACAGCCTCAGCCCAGAATTTCTTGGGCAACCCAGAAGAAAACAACATGCACCTTACTTTCTCTAGTAAAGTCCTATTCATTCTCTCTGCCACCCATTTTGTTGGGGATTCCTTGGTGCTGTCTTATGCCTTCTAATTCCCTTTAATTTGCAAAAGTCCTCAAATTCAGCAGAAAGAAACTCCATTATCAGCTCTTAGATACTTCAACACAGTTCCCTTCTCATTCTCATGCCTAGTATGTCATTCTTTAAACTTTTCAAAAGCTTGAGATTTATCTTTCAAGATATAGACCCATACTTTCCTACTATAGTCATCAATGATGGAGATAAAATACTTACCTCCACCCATGGATTCTATTTGAGCAGGCCCCCACAAGTCACTATGAGCATACACAAAAGGAGCATTTGAGATGTGTTTCCTAGTTGCATATGACAACTTCTTTGCCTTTCCTAAAATGCATGGCTCACACTTGCTTAGATTTTCTAATGCAGCTACTTTGATCACACCCTGCTTGGCCAGCTCCATGATGCCCTTTTCTCCAACATGGCCGAGCCTAGTGTGCCAAGAATCCAGACTCTCTGACGGAATAATGTTAGCTGCTACAGTTACAGTCTCTGCCATCAGATAATATAGGTTATTACTTCTCTTGGCCTCCATAATGATCCTAGAGTATTTGGTGACTCTTACGATACCATTTTCTGACTCAAACTTATAACCTTTTGACTCTAGTATACCAAGAGAAATGAGGTTTCTCTTGGTCTTTGGTATAAATCTGACTTCTGTCTGAATCTTGATGCTCCCATCCCTCATCATCAGCTTGATCTCACCAATCCCTTTGACTTCACATATCTGATCATTTCCCAGCATTACTGATCCTTGTGAGCTTCCCAGATTCTGGAACCAAGACTTATGAGAACAAATATGATAAGTGCATCCAGAGTCCATAATCCATGACTCTTCAATGGAAACTCCAGTGTGTACGTTCAAGGCCTCATGGGCCTCTACTTCCTGGGCCAAATCTGCTGTCTCCACCGCACCAACCTTCTTTTGTTCTTGCCTTCTCTTCCAAGCAAAACATGCTTTCTTCAGATGGCCTGGCTTTTTGCACTAGTGACAGCTTCTAGTTTCCTTCTCACCTTCACCTTTCTTTTTCTCTTGCTTCTTCTAAAACTTCTTCTTGGATCCCTTCTTCTCACTATTCTTGAGATATAAACTCTCAGCCGCTTGATCAGTTTGCTTTGTAGTAGATCTCCGTGAGTCCTTCAATTTCAGAGCTGAATGGACCTCCTCGTAGGTGATCTTGGACTCTCTTCCAAGAAGCATTGCATCCTTGAAATGCTCATAGCTTTTAGGCAGGGAATTGAGCAACATCAAAGCCTTATCCTCATCCTTGATTTCTTCATCAATGTTCTCAAAATCATCAATGCATTTGCTGAATTCTTCAAGCTGCTCTGCAATACTTCTTGTGTCTGATATCTTGACGGTCAGCAACTTCTGCTTCAAGTGCAGGCGATTGGCAAGAGATTTAGTCATGTACAATGACTCTAACTTGGACCACACACCTTCTATTGTCTCCTCTTTTGAGACCTCCCTCGGCACTCTATATGTAAGATTCAAGATCAAAGTGTTGTAGGCTTTGTACTGCATTTCTTGCAACTTCGCCTTCTCTCTCTCTCATCTAACTCGGGCTTCTTGTCATCATTTCCGCTGCTACTCAGAATATCCCACAGCCCTTGTTGCATTAGGATTGCCTTCATCTTCAGCCTCCATAGGCCAAAGTCATTCCTGCCTGTGAATTTCTCTACCTCGAACTTGGCTGTGGACATCTCTCGAACAACTGGTGAGCAACAACCAAGATTGGCCTAGACACAAAACTTCTGAACTTCGATCCACCTAGAAACCAATCAAGAAAGCCCTCAACTCGCTTCCCACAGACGACGCCACTTGTTGTGGTTTGCACCGCCGATCTCGCACACAATCGATGAACAAGACTCTCACACAATCGATGAACAAGACTCTCACACTCTACAATTGAAACGTCTATGACTAATCTCAAGCAAGGCTTCTACTATCAAATGTGTGTGTGTATGTGTGTGTTCTCTCTCTACTCTGCAGATTCAATATCACAAGCTTATATATGTGCTATGTGATTACAAGAATGTGAAAACTAACTAACTTCTCGAAAGCAAGAATCAATTACAACCGCTGCCTCCCAACGGCTATTTCCAGCTCCTCACTTCTTGATCTTTCACCCGAGCTCCAACGGCTCTTTCTCTTCAGCTTGATCAGCTCATCTCTTCAGCTTGATCAATTCAGGTTGCAGGAGCATAACTCACAGTCTCAGCCAAGGTTCAGGAGCTGTACATGTAAGAGATGAACGAGCGCGATCGCGGTAGCCCTGCCTACTTGCGCTGAGCCAGAAGGAACAGAACAACCTAGGCGATCTCGCCCCCTTCTCCAACAAGCTCTACTCCGGCGAACTGCGGAAAAGATTAGGGATCACTGCCGGTCTCTGCGTGCTAATTCAACACTTTTTGGAGCAGAATGCCGACCGTTACGAGGCGATCTATAGCTTCTACTTCGGAGATTACGGCCACATTTCGGTGCAGGGTGCGTACCTCACACTCTCCGACACTCACCTGGCCATGACGGGCGGCTCCGGTGTGTTCGAGGGCGTTTCCGGCACGGTCAAGTTGCAGCAAATAGTGTTCCCGTTTAAGCTGTTCTACACGTTTTATTTGAGGGGGATTAAGGATTTGCCTGCGGAGCTGGTGGTGAATCTGGTGCCACTGACGCCGGCTGCCATCGCTAACTTCACGAATTGATGTTGTGGGGGTTAGAGTGTCTACAATAGGGAGGACACTTTAGTGGACAAGCCACTTTTTTTTCCACAGCCACAAAAAAGTGTCCACCGCAATAGTGGACACTTTTTTGCCACATTTCAAATTATTTTAACAATTGTTTGTATATTTTAATTCAATTAGAATTAAAATTATCGGACTGAAAATAATTAGAAAATGAGATAATAATAAAATAAAAAAAGAATTGGGACCAAATATTCATTGTATTATAGATACGGGAAAATTATACAACAAATATTTTATAAATAAACAAATAAAAACACCGCCACAGTCTACTCGGTGGATAGAGAGTGAAATGAAGGGTTTAGATGTGTGTGGAGTGAAAATAAAGGGGGAGGGGGTATTTATAAAAAAAATTTGAAAATTAAAAAAAATTGAGGATCAACTCAAAATTAGTAAATTTTTGACCTAATTAGTATACTAATGCATAATAAATTAAAATTAAATAAAATAGAAAATTAATAAAATTAAAAATTTTCAAAATACAACTTCCTCTCTCACTTCTTCTCTCTCATCTCTCTCATCTCCTTACTTCTTCCCCAAATCAAACGTTCTAACTCTCTCTCTTCTTCTCTCCGGTTGCGTTCCAACCATGAGTACGTCGTCGTCGTAGTGTCTTGCCGGAAGCCATAGTCCAGCAGCTACTGCTAGGGGTGAGCAAAAAAACCAGAAACTGAATATCCGAACCGAACCAAACCAAAATTTTGAAATTCGGTTCGGTTATTTTGGTTTTTCGGTTCGGTTCGGGCAAAGAAAAAAATCGAATAACCGAATTTATTTAATTATTTATTTTATTATATATATGTTACTATTATTTAATTATAACTACAAGTAAAAGCCCTAATTGGAAACTCACGTCTCTGAATTCTGAATATGGATTAGGGATATTATCATTTTTATCATGTTATGTTTTGTAGGTTGAAAATTTCTAAGTTTGTGTACTGTTTTCTTTCTCTCCAGATTTTCGGTTTTTTAATTCGGTTTTCGGTTTAAGGTTTTTCAATTTTTCGGTTTTTTATATAATTTAAGTTTTTCGGTTTAGTTCGGGTTTTTAAGTTTGATTTTTGGTTTTTCGGTTTTCGTTTTTTCAGTTTTCGGTTTCGGTTCGGTTTTAGTTTTAGGCGAAATTCGGTTTTTCGGGTTCGGTTCTGTTAGGGTGAAAAATCAAACCAAAACCCGAATGCACACCCCTAGCAACTGCCGTCTCGCCCCTAGCTCTCTCTCTCTCTCTCTTTGTGCTCGCCTCCTTAGTGAGATCAAAATATATGCTATAAATATTTTTTTGTCATGAATTTAAAGTTAAATTCACTTGCCTTTGCCTTTATTAGTTAATACGTCCTCCGTCCCACAAAAATATGCACTCTTTATTTTTTAGTGCGTCCCACAAGAATATGCACTTTTTAATTTTGGAAACTCTTTTCTCTTTAATGAGGTGTGACTCATTCTCCACTAACAATACTTTATTTACTTTTTCTCTCTATCTCTCACTTATTTTACCAATTTTGCATTAAAACACGTGACGAACCCAAAGTGCATATTCTTTCGGGACGGGGGGAGTAGTAATTTTTTTTTTATCATATATATATATATATATATATATATATATATATACTAGAAATAAGTCTTTTATAAAATAATACTTTTAACTTTATCTATTCTTATACTCCGTGGAATATATAGTACTAAAATTATATATACATTAACTAATAATTTATATTTAATAATATATTATAATAATTAATTATAAAATGTACATAAAATTATACTTCATCCGTACAAAAAAGGACATTTAGACCATCACGTAAATTAATGTATAATTGGTAAAGTATGAGAGATGAAGAAATAGATAATTAAAATATTGTTAGTGGATGGTGAGAGTCATATTATTATTAATGTTTAATGGTGGACTCTTGTAGTGTACGTTGTAAATAAATTAATGTATTTGGGTAATTAGTTTGAGAGAATTTTCCATAATAGAAATGAAATAATTTTATGGGACGAACGGAAAAGGAAAGTGTCCTTATATTTATGAGATAGAGGGAGTATTTATTATCCACACAATTTTAGTTATATTTTATTATTCATTAAATTTTAATATTCTTTTAACTATGTTAAAACTTTTCATACATAAGGTTTAATATTTTTATACTAAATTCACAAAATTCTAATAATATATTTTGTATAATATTTATTGAATTATACTTATATTCCTACAATATTATGGTTTAATTAGTGGTCCAAAACTTCAAATGAACCAATAACTTTCTCAGTTCATTTGCCAATCTGAATTTTAAAATATATTAGTAATATGACCTCAAAGCTGCATGACACTAGCTGTTTATGAAGCATATATTTATTTATAAATAATGCTCCGTTTAGTTTAGAAGAGGCACTTATTTTATAATTTCATCTATCACAAAATATTTTGTACAATACTAAAAATAACCAAAGTCGGTTTTTCACATTGCACGACCGTATTTTTTGAACCGAAAATTTGAATTGAAAACTAATCGTTAGGGGACTAGTTTTCACATTGCACGACCGTATTTTTTGAACCGAAAATTTGAATTGAAAACTAATCGTTAGGGCACTAGCAATGGGGCCGATAGCAAGGGCATAGCTATCGCCCCTTCATCGGCTCTCCTAGGTCATCATTGTGGGGATGAGGCCTATCTAGGGGTGGGTCGGTACGGTATACCGTACCGACCGTGCCATACCGCATACCGTACCGGAAAGTACGGTATGACAAAATTTAATACCGATACCGTACCGAATTTTCGGTATACCGGAATTCCGGTATACCGAAAATTCGGTATGATATTTTTTGATACCGTTACCATACCGTTATTACGGTGTACCGAAAAAAAACCTATTGTGTCCAAAATATTTAAAATAACAATTCAAGTGTTCAACTATTTAAAAAAGCCCAAAATAATAAAACTTCGTCACAATCAAATCTTGTTCATAGCATTCAAATTAATAAAACTTCAACATTCAAATCTAAAACAATTTATGAAGTCATGATCAACAACATTATCTTCATTTCTTGCAACCACGTTGTCTTCATTTCTCAAAATTCCATAAAAAATCGTTGAAGATGACCCTGCATTTGATAACCTTTATTAATAGTTGAGCATAATCACAATACACAAACAACCAAACCAAAAGAAATGTATGGAGTGTAACATCCATATATCAAAACACCTAATTATTGCAACGTAAACTTGCTCCTGCAGTTATAACTCAACGGTTAATTCATATTTTCACAGATTTAAAATGCTTTTTAATTTTAAGTCTGATATTTAAATGTCAAGACAATTTATTAAAATGTCAACACAAATTTGTGTTGAAATTTTAATGTGATCGTATTGACATTTTTAAGAAAAGGTGGCATTTAAACGCACTCGTGTGGCTATGTGGGGTTAATGTGATTGAAAAAGTATAATCCAAAGTAAGAGGATGTCGAATATTCTTTTGTTTATCATTTCACAACTTTTATTTCGCATAATGAAATAAATATGAAGAAATTAAAATGACCCGTGCATCAAACGGGAGTGACACTAGTTAGTAATTTAAATTGGACATTTATTTCTCTTTAAGAATTAAGAATGACTGATCAGTATCCTATTTATTCATCCTTCAATTTAAGTAGTATATAAAATAAGTTAGCATACAATGAATTAAACACTAATTAAACGATTTGATTCATTTTCAGCTGCACATATTTTTAATTGACATTTTATGAAGTGGGACGAAGAATAAAATAAAAATTTTAATTACTTTGTATATTTGGAATATGACATTACACAAAGAATCATATGCTAAATGGTGTGGGTTAATACAAATTCTTTCAAATGTGCTATGTTGAAACATATTCCCGATATCGTATTTCCAATCTTCTTTCAGTGTTATGTGCTATTGTGTTTATTATATTTAATAGGATGAGTTGATAAAAAAATAATTCAGGTTAATTTTGAATTTGTTTGAATAAATTATCATTTGAATGTTTAAGTTTATTGTATTAATTAATGTATTAAATTTTTTTAATATAATATATATAAATGTAATATATATATTACAACACATTTAATATTAATATATCTATATAATAATCTATCGGTATATCTGTATACCACGGTATACAGAATATTCGGTATACCGTAGTATACCGGTATACCGCGGTATAGAAAAATTGATACCGTTACCGTACCGAAACACTGCGGTACGGTATCATACCGTGCCGGAAACTGCGGTATACCGAAAAATCGGTATTTTCGGTACGGTAAGTCCGGTATTACGGTATTTCGGTATAATTTCCCACCCCTAGGCCTATCTCCCATCTCCAAGGCCTCGCCCCCATGCCCGATCAATTGGCAAAGCCGAAGCCCCATTTTTATTTTTTGTTTTTTATATTTAATTCATTTTTAATCCATTGTATACATCTCATTCCCCATCAATTCACATTTCCTTACAAATCACGCCGTTTACTCAGTCTTATTTATTTATTTTTAAATCAACATACATTAGAGCATCCGCAGCGGTGGCGAAAGACGCCACCGCCGTCCGCGCCGTTGGCAAGGCGCAGGACCGCCGCCGCTGCAGCCGCGCCGCTGGCACGGCGCTGCTCGATGTATCGAGCACGTCCGTGCCAGCGGACGCACACGTGGCGCGCTCCCATTCGTCAACGGCATAGCCGTTGTGTTTAAACTTTTTTTTATTTTTATTTTTTAAAAATCGGTATTTAATTATAAATAATGCTAAAAAATAAAAAAAAAATATTTTCCAAATCCCAAAAATATGGCCGTTTTTTTCCCGTTTTTTCTGAATTTTTTTGATTTTTTTTTTATTTTTTTTTCCCCAAAATCATCTATAAATACACACATTCATCATCCATTTATCACATCAAATCATCTCTCATTCATCATCCATTTAAACTTTCCCGGAATGCTTGGCAGCATTGACTGCATGCATTGGAGGTGGAAGAATTGTCCGACTGCTTGGAGGGGGCAACACTTGAGCGGTCACAAAGGCGGCGGCCCAACGCTTATCCTTGAGGCGGTCGCCGACTACCGCCTATGGATTTGGCATGCATATTTCGGCGTTGCTGGATCCAACAACGACTTGAATGTGCTATATTCGTCACCACTCTTCAATGATGTGATGAATGGTGTAGCACCGGCGATCGACTTCACCATCAACGGAAATATATACCGCATGGGTTACTATCTCGCCGATGGTATCTACCCAAGGTGGTCGACGTTCGTGAAGACGCTCCACAACCCGCACGACCCGAGACGGGTTCTTTTTGCGCAGCGTCAAGAGTCAGCGCGGAAAGATGTCGAAAGAGCCTTCGGGGTCCTTCAAGCTCGATTCAACATTGTGAAGGCCCCGGCTCGGCTGTGGTACGTGAATAATATCGCCGACATCATGTTCACGTGTATTATATTACACAACATGATTATAGCCGACGAAGGGCCGAGGGCGGCTAGCTTCTACGACGAGGACGAAGCCGGAAGCTCAACAGCGAGGTCTCCCCTACGCCGAGGCGAGCATACGACGGTTGGCCAGAGGATCGAGACAAGACACACAATGCGCGATACTCGAATCCACAATCAACTACAAGAAGACCTAATCAACCACATGTTGGCGAAATTCGGCAACGAGTAGTGTCATTTTTAATTTTTAGGATTTTAATTATGTAATTTTTAATTTTTAGGATTTTAATTATGTAATTTTTAATTTTTAGGATTTTAATTATGCAATGTTTAATTTTATTTGTCATTTGTAATATTTATTGTGGGTTTTAAATGAATTTTAATATTATGGAAATGTTTTTGTGTAATTGAATTTTATATTAATTGTGCTCGTCCTTGCGGAAGAACACAGTTGTGGGTGTTGTGCTCTTGCCAGAGAGCAAGCATGAATAGTACCGCCCGGGCCCACAACCGTGCTGCTGGCAAGAGCACGGTTGTGGATGCTCTTACTCACAGGAACAGGGTGGCGACTATCTTGCAACTCACGCCGTTTACTCACTCACATTTTTAATTTCATTTTTTTTGCCTAATCTATCGCTAAAATTAAAATAATAGCCGTTTCGTTTTTTCCTCACTTCACTTCCAAAATTTTCCCTTTCCCCATTTTGCAAATGCCGTCACCCTCTGAAACTACTATTTGCTGTCAAAATTTTCTAAACCCTAGCAAAACTACTCATGTTCGCTACCAAACAAATTTCTGATCCAGTATATACGTTGATTTTGCCGAGTTCCTGGTAGCCGTGGCCTAATGAACGACTTTCGCTCTTCATCCTCGTCGTCTTCTTCCTCCTATGACTCCGCCGTCGGACCACCGCAAGCGGTATGGAAATGGCTAGATTATGTGTTGTTTCGGAGCGACTATAAGTTTGGATTTCGCTTTATTAATATCTAGAGTTTAATTTTGTCGATTGCTTCACTGTGCTTGATCCGGCGACCTATGCAGGCGTTTATGTTTTGGTGAAATCATCTTATTCTTATTCTATTGATTTAGGAGAATTTGTGTGCTTGTGCTGTGTGGATTTTGCTGTGATTGATTTTAAGATGTGCCAGCGATTGGAGACCGTGGCAAGCGGAACAGTTCTCGTAAGAAAAAGTCGATTTGGTTGAATTCTCGGTTTAGATGCAAATGAAGTTGGGCGGCAATTTTAGAATCTAGTATAGTTAGTTTTTGCAGATCACTGAATTGGTTTTTTCCTGCATTTCCGGCCGATTCTGCTTTAGATTTCCCCAAGGAAAAACCAGAACGCACTATAGATCCTCTTGTTAAACTTTTTCTTGTTTTATTTTAATAATTTGTGCATAACAGGAATTTACTCTGAATGGATATGATCATAAAATTAATTTTAATTAGCTAACCAAATGACTGTATTGGTAGCTGCAACAAGGATCATGATGGGTCAGTACCTAGACATATTCGTGTTATTAATTTCTGTGTGAATGATCAACACTTGCTTGCAGATATATGAACAAGTGCAGGATGTAATTGTACTCTTTATCTCCCCCAGTTTTTTTCTCGTTTATGTGGATAACATTATAAATTGGACTGCAGAATGTCATGGGGAGTCAGTCATCTTCTCAAGGAATCTCTCAAATAGTGTCTCGTTGCTGGCGGGATGTGTTCTGGTTGGTGATATTTATAGCACATTTGGTTGTGGTAGGTTTTGCTCTCGGGGTTTTCGGGCTAAATAGGTTTAAGCAATTGGATAGGCTAAATATTGATAAATACACAATGGGATTTCTCGAGAATAAGGACGGTTTAACTGAAGACTACTGGCCATTGTATGCCGTGGCTGGTGGAGTTGGTGCAGTTTTGGGGTGGACTTGGTTATTCTTGCTCGGTTCATGTGCTACTCAAATGATGAAGTTCTCAGTGCACATATTGACTACATATCTTGCTGTCATCAGTGTGCTGTGTTTCTGGATCGAGCAGTTCTTCTGGGGTGTTGCTTTTGCTATTGGTGCTGCATTGCAATTCCTGTATGTCATCTCTGTTATTGACCGGTAAGCATTGTGGCCTTGTGGTTAATACCTTAGTGTTTGTTGATTTTTCAATAACTTTAATGGGTAAAAATAAGGGCCCAGTATGTTTAGATGCTCTTGCCTGTTGCATTTCCCAGTAATAACCAAAATCCTTTTCTTTTCTTTAAGTACAAGTATTAATATTAAAGTTTTCCTCTTTCAATTTGTGTATATTTCTAATGATTTTTTTTTGAGATTTTTAATATTCTGAAACATTTCAAGGATTTTTTTATCATTTTCAATTTGTGTATATTTCTAATGATTATAGCAAGGATTTGACATTATATGCATGGTTTGATCCTGTTTCTCTTCTCTCCTTCCAGGCTCCCGTTTACCATGCTGGTACTACAAAGAGCAGTACAGATGGTCTGGGACCTTCCTGAGGTCACACGAGTAGCTAGCCTTTTCATGCTTGTAATGCTTTTGTGGCTAGCCCTGTGGTCTTTTGGTGCAGCTGGGGTTATTGCTTTAGGCATCGGGGATAGTGGTCTCTGGTGGCTTCTTGTGGTGAGCTGGCAAGTTTTTGCTCTATAAATATTATATATATATGTATTTCAGCTTTTCTAGGGTTGTGAACTAGTTAAGCTCTCATCTACTCATCTTATAACATATTATTGGTCCTACGACATGCATTTACAGGTTCTGTCAGTGAGTTTGTTTTGGACTGGTGCAGTTCTCTGTAATATTGTCCACGTCGTTGTTTCGGGTATGGTTTTTCTTGTTCTTATCCATGGTGGTCGAGAAGCATCGTCAATGCCTCCCAAACTAGTTATGAGTTCGTTGCAACATGCTGTCACTACTTCTTTTGGTAGTATATGCTACGGATCACTTTTTACTGCTGCTATTCGAACTCTACGGTGGGAGGTGAGCACATTTAAACCATATGTAGTTTCACTTCGATTGCCTGTTACCATCAATAATTTGTTTGATGGAATTTACAGATCAGAGGATTGCGGTCAAAAATTGGCAACAATGAGTGTCTGCTCTGCTGTGTTGATTTTTTGTTCCATTTAGTAGAGTTTCTGGTTCGCTGGTTTAATAAGTATGCTTATGTCCAGGTACTAACGAGTACGTCTATGCTAGCAATAACAACTACCTACAGAAGACAATAAATCCTTTAATTTGCCTCACTTTTTTCGTTACTTGGGGAAATTGTGAGGATAATATGTACAGGAGTGGAACTTAATAATTCTTAATTTGTAAATTGAGATTACACTTGGATACCTACCTAAACATGGATTCGGCATCTCATCCAGATTGGTGTTTACGGGAAAAGCTTTAATCACTCAGCGAAAGATGCGTGGGAGTTGTTCCAGTCCACCGGTGTGGAGGCACTTATAGCATACGATTGTTCAGGTGCTGTTTTGTTCATGGGCACAGTATTGGGCGGGCTGATATCAGGAACATGTGCAGCAATCTGGACTAGGATGAAGCATCCAGAGAGGGTGGTTATGGTGGGCTCTACTGCCATGTTGATGGGTATGATCTTGGTAAGGAAGCAGCTTTTGACAGTGACAAGCATTGCATTTGGTTTGCCTGCTTACTGGTTTCTTATATATGGTTTGCAGGTTGGACTGGCCATGGTGGTCGTGGAAAGTGCAGTTACATCGATTTATATCTGTTATGCAGAAGATCCTTCGTTAATAAGCAGATGGGATGCAGCATTCTTCGCCCAGATATCGGAAAAACTACATCAACGCCTGCAGCACAGAAGTGCTCGTGCCAGACAAGTATTAGCAAATAGAATAGACCAAATACAGGAAGAAGCAGGACTTGCTTGACTTGATTTTATATAAAATTACGTACGTCTGTATATTTAAATATGGCTTCATGTAACTGATCACCGAACTTGTATAAAATGTTGTCACATTATATCCCTGTTTTCTTAAAATAGCATAGCATAATGGCCCTCTGATATTTGGGTTCAATTATTCAGACACCAAAACTAAAAAAGAAAATAATTTCATAATCATCAATTTAATATGTGCATTCCATTTTGAAAAGTTATACTATCAATTTATTAATAATGTAAGTTGCACTATTCATTAATACTACTTTAACTATCATTATCTTCTTCTCTCTTACTTTACCATACCATTCTGTTCATCTTTTTTACTTTACTAATTTTATCTTAATTCACGTGTCATATCTATTGCCCATATTTTTATGGTACGGAGGGAATAGCACCTACCTCTACTGGCCTACATATTTGTGTTTGTATTTATGATAGTTTCCCAAGGATGGTAGAGGTATCACGGCTAACAGCATCTCCAATACACGGATGTCCCACTCGGACATCCACTAGTACTTCCCAAAAACACCTCATGCCACGTCACTAGGACTTCCATCCCAATGCCACGTCACTAGGACTTCCCCTGCACAATCCGCCTTTCCCATCGCCCTTCCCACTAGGACTTCCCGCAATTAAAAAAAATCACAATTATTTAATTATGAAACGGAATTGTAATTTTGACACGAATTACGGGAAAATTACATAATAAAAAAGAAAAAATACATAATCATACAAAAAAGAAAAAATACATAGTCATACATTCTCGGCTCACTCCGCGTTAACACAAGTGGTGCGAATGAAATGAGGTTCAACGAGCCGTATATATAGAGTTTTAATAAATAAATAAAAAAATAAATACCGGACGTCCGACCCATGCCACAATGGCGGACGTCCGCCCGCCCGTCGCCCGGACGTCCGGTCGCCCGTCGCGGATGTCCGACAGGATGTCCGCCATTGGAGATGCTCTAAGGTTAATGTGCTTCATCTACTGTTGAGATATGTCGAATAGTGTCGAATATTAAAATTATTAAAATTATTAAATAATAAAAATTAATAGTTTTAATTAATATTTGATAGTGTCGAATATTTAATCAATAAGATATGCCGACGCCAATTTAGTTTTAATCAATATTTAATAGTTTTAATCATAAATAGATATGCATCTAATGTCAGACTATATAATTTTTGTTTATTTATTTGAAAACAATCAAAATAGCTAGAA
The DNA here is from genome assembly GCF_004379255.2 of Salvia splendens. Taxonomy (NCBI): domain Eukaryota; kingdom Viridiplantae; phylum Streptophyta; class Magnoliopsida; order Lamiales; family Lamiaceae; genus Salvia; species Salvia splendens. The sequence goes on from NC_056042.1 coordinate 9,431,880, forward strand.
AATTCAAACAAAAATACTCCTATATAAATACTTCAAATGGGTAAGTGGTAAGAAATAATGGATAGCGAGACACATACTTATTATAGTACGGAGTATAATGTTTTGATAAAAAAGTTTTCAAAAAATATAAAAATGAACTAATTTTGTGAGATGAACAAAAAAAGACTATGTTTTAGGAATGGATGGAGTATAATAGAATAATAGTAGTCTCAAATTTTTAGTAGAATTAAATTTTTAGTCAACTTCATAATATTTAATCACAAGTAACTATAACAAAAGAACGAATACTAAGTAGAATATCTCTTATTTTTCCATCATGATTCATACTCCCTCCATCCCATAAAAATATGTGCACTTTCTATTTTCATCCGTCCCACAAAAATATGTGCATTCCATTTTTGAAAAGTTATCACAATCTGTTACCCCTTTACATCAACTTATTTACAATTTATAACACCATTAAACACTACTAATAATGTAGGTCCACTATCCTCTAACACTACTTTAACTATCATTCTCCTCCTCTCTTAGTTTACCAATTTTGTCGTAATTCTCGTGTCATATCAACTGCACATATTTTTATGGGATGGAGAGAGTATTATTTTTTTGTACTTCTTCAATTCAGCGGAATATTATATTAAATAACAAAAATTAATAGTGTTAATCAATATTATATAGTGTTCATAAATTAATAGTTTTAATTAAAAAAATTATTGATATTTAAAAATCTAAATTTAAAATTTAATTTTATAAAATTAAATCTAATATTGAAATAAAGAAACAAAGTGAAGGATGACAAAAAGGAAGGAGAATGATAATTTTGAAATAATATCAGATTTAGTACATCACTGAAATAATACTATCATACTTAAAAAGTTAAAAGTGTAAAAAAATCAAATTCCCCAACATCCCAAAAGGGCATTTTCGGTTTAAAAAAAAGCCAAAAATACCATTTTCGAGATAAATCCTTATCCCAAGGATGTCTAGCGATATTTATAAAGTTCAGAGACTATGAGTAAGATAAACTAATAGTCTAGGGACTTTTTTTGTAGTTCACTCTAAAGTATGAACTAATAGTTGGTCGCAATTTTCTATAAAAAAATTAGTAGTTAGACAATTTTCAGACGAAAATATCCTTGTCTTTTTAAGTATTCCTAGTAACTATTGAACCTTGATTGAAAACTCATGATTTGAGCTATAAAACCCGACAATAAATATCAAACAACCAACCAAACCTATAAAACTATGAGTTTATTAATGCCAATTGTTGATTTAGGGAGGAGTAAGAGGGGGCAATCACCTCTATTTGTGGGAGAAATAACCAAAAAATCAGTATATTGGCCTTATCATATTAAAAATATCAAAAGTGTTGAATTTTTGGTATACCATGATTTTCGTTATGGTATAATTCCACAATGAAAATTTTGGTACGGTAATGTTATGATTTTCCTTTGTCCAGCTGAAAAATACTATGATAGCTCCTCCGTTCTATAAATATACTACTTGTTCATACATGTCATTCGTCTAGTGGAAAAATTTAAGACCTTTAAAACATGCGGTCTTCTGTTCTATTTTCAATGGAGCACAATGGATAAATTTTTAAAAGTTGCATGATTTAATTATTAGATACTTTGATAAGTTATGTGATTGACCAGTGGTCAACAACCAAGAATTGTGAGTTAAGGTTGACAAAGAATTGTGAGTTAAATGTCAATTTTCCTTAGTTATAATCATATCTAAATTTATTTAACCAGACAATAGAATGATATTGTAACCAAGAATTGTGAGTTAAGGTTGACAAAGAATTGTGAGTTAAATGTCAATTTTCCTTAGTTATAATCATATCTAAATTTATTTAACCAGACAATAGAATGATATTGTAACCAAGAATTGTGAGTTAAGGTTGACAAAGAATTGTGAGTTAAATGTCAATTTTCCTTAGTTATAATCATATCTAAATTTATTTAACCAGACAATAGAATGATATTGTATAATACTCTCTCCTGCTGCCATTAGATGTCATACTTTGAGTCGAAATGATTTTTAAGAAACGTAAGAAAGTGGATTGAAAAAGTTAATGAAATGAGAGTCGTATTTTAATATATTAGTTTTATAATAAAACGTGAGTGAGAATAAGTTATTGGTATATAAGGTCCATTACCAAAAGTAGTAAAAGATAAATGTGACAAGTATTGACGGACAAACGAAAAAGGAAACTAGTGACATTCAATAGCAGACGGAGGGAGTAGAATTTAATGAATTGTAGAGTTATTATCGTCTATTTATTAATCTGTAATATATTTATTATTTTTGACAATGTTTTAGGATATAGTCATATACTCTTCATTACCAAGATATTTGATTCATATTCCTTTTCTGTTTGTCCTAAGGTAATTGAATCATTTCTTCTTTTTTTATAATAACTTTATTTCATCTAACTTTCTCTTCACCTCTCTTACTTTATTACCTCTCTTACTTTTCTCTCTCCGTTTTAACTTTTAACAAATCAATTTTTTAAATCTCGTGCCAAAATAAATGCCCCAACTACCTTGGGACGGAGGGAGTATGACTTTTGGTTTAATTCAATTTTTACTCCCTCCATTCCATAGTAGTAGAGTCATTTTGTCATTTTGGTACGTTCAATAGTAGTTAAGTTATTTCCCTTTTTAGTAAAACTCAATACATTTCTTCGCATTTACTTTACTTTCTCTTACTTTATTCTCTTTTCATATATCTACCTTTTTTCATTTCCTACTTTATTCTTAATTTATTTAACTCACTTAACACAATTTTTTTAAATCGCGTGCCAAAAAGAAACGCCTTCACTACCGCTGAATGGATGTAGTATTTGATAATGATAGATAAATCTTGTGTGCATGATTATGAGTAACATCGACCACAATTAGAGCCTAACTTAATCCATAAATCTTTTGTGTAACGTAATATAATCAATATATATTGCCGCTCAAAATTGCAAGAACGAAATTTTTTCTTTGAGGTCTACAGAAAACATTACGATCGTCACCTCGTTTTGAAAGAAGAAGACATTAGGCCATCCACAAAGCCGTTGCTATACCGTTCCTTAACTTACTATTTGTGGACTCTACTGTACTTTTTTACTCAATTCCTTAACTAAGGATAGGAACATGCAATCCTCCGTTCCTTATCCGTTCCTTAATCGTTCCTTAAATTACTATTCATTCAATTTCATCTTTTATTTTTATTTCCAACCCAATTCAATTAAAACAAACACACTTCATTAAAATTAAAATAACATTACAACTTAAAATAAAAAAAATAGAAAAAGATATAATTAAAATCCTAAAAAAAAATGACATAATTTTAAAAAATAGAAAAAGACGTAATTAAAATCTCACATCGAAAGTGGAACATAAAACATTCAAGGATGTCTCTATAAAAGAGAAACAACCAAGAATAAGTTTGTCCCACATCGAAAGTGGAACATAAAACGTTCAAGGATATCTCTATAAAGAGAAACAGCCAAGAATGAGTTTGTCCTACATCGAAAGTGGAACATAAAACATTCAAGGATGTCTCTATAAAAGAGAAACAACCAAGAATGAGTTTTATAAATTCACAAGTTCATCAAATATATATGAGCTATTACGAATTTCCTGTATTCATTTATTTATAAAAATTATTTTGAAATATACAAATCAATTTTTATAAATAAAATATTTTTTTTAAAATTTATTTTTTTTAAAAAATGAATTATTGCGTCAGCGGTGATGACGCTCACTCGCGGGCCGGTGAGTGGGCGTCACGCATGGCGCAGGAGCGCGCCACGTCGCCGTGGCGCGTGGTGAGACAGTTCGTCCCTTGTCTCGTAGTATTTGATAATGATAGATAAATCTTGTGTGCATGATTATGAGTAACATCGACCACAATTGGAGCCTAACTTAATCCATAAATTTTTTATAATCAATATATATTGCAGCTCTAAATTGCAAGAACGAAATTTTTTCTTGAGGTCTACAGAAAACACTACGATCGTCACCTCGTTTTGAAAGAAAAAGATATTATGCCATCTATAACGCTGTTGCTATATTGTTCCTTAACCGTTCCTTAAATTACTATTTGCGGACCCCACTGTACTTTTTTACTCCATTTCTTAACTAAGGAACGGAACCTGCAACCCTCCGTTCCTTATCCGTTCCTTAAATTACTATTCATTCAATTTCATCTTTTACTTTTATTTCCAACCCAATTCAATTAAAACAAACACACTTCATTAAAATTAAAATAACATTACAACTTAAAATTCAAAAAAATAGAAAAAGACATAATTAAAATCCTAAAAAAATAAAAATGACATAATTTAAAAAAATAGAAAAAGACATAATTAAAATCTCATATCGAAAGTGGAACATAAAACATTCAAGGATGTCCCTATAAAAGAGAAACAACCAAGAATGAGTTTGTCTCACATCGAAAGTGGAACATAAAACATTCAAGGATGTCTCTATAAAAGAGAAACAACCAAGAGTGAGTTTGTCCCACATCGAAAGTGGAATATAAAACATTCAAGGATGTCTCTATAAAAGAGAAACAACCAAGAATGAGTTTGTCCCACATCGAAAGTGGAATATAAAACATTCAAGGATGTCTCTATAAAAGAGAAACAACCAAGAGTGAGTTTGTCTATAAAAGAGAAACAACCAAGAATGAGTTTGTCACATATCGAAAGTGGAACATAAAACATTCAAGGATGTCTCTATAAAAGAGAAACAACCAAGAATGAGTTTTATAAATTTGCAAGCCCATCAAATATATATGGGCTATTACGAATTTCTTGTATTCATTTATTTGTAAAAATTGTTTTTAAATATAAAAATCAATTTTTATAAATAAAAAATATTTTTTTAGAAATTCATTATTTTTAAAAAAAATGAATTATTGCGTCAGCGGTGATGACTCCCACTCGCGGGCCGGCGAGTGGGCGTCACGCATGGCGCAGGGGCGCGCCACGTCGCCATGGAGCGTGGAGAGACAGCCCGTACCTTGTCCCGCAGGGACGGGTCGCGGAACGCGATCGTGACGGGCGCGGGACGGGCTGGTGTGCCGCAACGCGTCGCGCGAGGGTTCCATCTCTACGGAATGCGGGACGGTAGCGCGCCGCGTAGTGGATGGCCTTAAATTATATCGTTTTGAGATTTCTTTAATATCTTATTTGTTAAACTACAAATTTACCCCATTAATTTAAAAAAATCGCTTGTTCACCATCATTCGTTCACTCATAATTCCACCCCCTCCAACTTATTTCGTAGATATACCACGAGTATACATTACAAGGGTGTTCGGTTTGGCAAGATTAAATCTAATGATTAAATATGTATCATATTTGGTTCATAAGATTGAACCCTACAACTTAATCTTAGATGGATAGTCTCATGATAATTAGTCATAGCCTCTCCCTCCAACTAAAATAATCCCAAACTTAATCCTAGATGGATAGTCTAATGATATAAGTCATGTCAACCGAACGGCACCTACGTGTATGGATTATCTGCAGTGTGTATTATGTCCATAGTTGCATGTAGTATGTGTATTGTGTGTGGTGCAAAATGTATAGTGATCTAGGGAAACCACTGCTAAAATGCAATCTAGAGAACACAAATTTAGTTCACTATAAGAGCGATTTAGTTCACTACACGAAGGAGTGAACCAATACGCCATTACAATGAACTAAATCATTTACAGAGTAAATACTTCACTATAACGGTGTTTTGGCTCACTCTTTGTTTTTAAATTTATATTGTGAACTAAAACGCCCATATAGTGAACTAGATCAAGAGATCGTCTTGATCTAATGGCTGAGATTAGTTTTCTAATTATGCACTTAATATTAGTTATACTTTGATCATCTCCTGTGAATGTATACCATATGTATGGTGGGCTGATCTTATCGAAACACTAGGACTCAAATAAAGAAGACAGAAATTCCTCACGGATGAGGAGCTGAAAAACTCACGAAGGAGATATTCACTGAAATTTTCGTCCCTCTCTTATAATTAGGAGTAGGCGAAATTTTCACTTAAAAATTGTATATCTCTTCTGTCTCCTTTATTCTCCTATTTATAATAGTTACATATTGGGCCCAGTCAGGGATCTATGGAAGGCTTTGGATATGGGCTCCCCCAATTAGCATTTTACTAATTAAATTGAACCCACAATTTAATACAAATCCGAAAATCCGAAGTAATATTAAACTCCCCATCCAAATCCGAAAATTACAAGTAATCCGGGTTTCCATTTTGTTTATTATTTATTTCTCGCGCTTAAGATATAAATGTCCATTAATTAATTAAAGTCTGCTATGGACTTAATTAATTGACATCTTATTAATTCCAAGAGTGGACTTAGCAAGAAACACTTATTTATTATTCATAGAGTAATAAAACTCCAACTGGCCAGTTTTCGAATAATAAAACCTTGTTCAAGCTCCTCTTGAGGACATTATCAAACGAGACTCACCTCGCGCATGATTCAACATAATAGCAATCCTAGCACCGCTAGATAATGATCACCACTACGCAATATACCTGGATCGTTGGGTGACGAAAAACCCGCACCTCTGGTAAGTCAAAGTAGTAGATACTCAATGTCGTATGCTCAATGCTAACGTATGTAGATTAAGAAATTAATTATCAAGACCTCGTCTTTCAGTAGATAGCATAAAGACTCGTCTTGCTGTTAGATCCATTCAGTGCTATACCACACCAACGTCATCTTATTTCAATAAGGCTTAGAAATAATCGGACTGACATTGCAACCTTTCACGATAGGTAGCCAAAGCCTATCTAGGTTGTGAAATTCTTCTTTTCTTTTGCAAAGCATTGCTTAGAACCGACTGTAGTACCTTAAAGTGAGCGCAGCCCACGACCAGTCTACTAAGCAAAAAACTTAGGCTTTGTTTACTTCTTATGCATTTAAATGTTTATAAAACATCTTATAAACGCACAAGCATATAAAATGTAATAATATATTGATTCTATTCGTGCGAAATGCTCGAATAATACTGAATCGGGTCAAAAGTGGATTGTAGAGTTTTTCCGTACACAAGCAAGATTCTATTCGTGCGAACTCGCTCGAAACATGCTTTTCAGTATACTAAACCTAACAATCTCCCACTTATACTCAAAACATGCTTTCGAGTATACCCACTGCCAAAAACTCTCCCACTTATACACAAAGTAGGTCTTGGAGCTAGATATATCAAACTATCATTCATTTCACATCATGTTTGAAACATGTTGCCACAAAGGCATTTTCTGTGAAAAATCTGCTTGGTTGTTCTCTGATAATATCTTTTCCACTACTATGTCTTTCCTGCGTACTTTATCTTTAATTAATTTCATCTCTCTATGTGAATTCTTAGCTTATGATCTCTTGTGTCCCTTGAGTTAACCTTTGCTAGAGTGAAAATTACTCATAGGCATACTCAAACTTACGATCAAAGCTACTAGGAGTATACTTCTAATGTAAACACATATAATGAGGATGACTTACTCGATCACTGATTAGCCATGAGACTTAGTCAATGTATCCCTAAGGACATTACATGAATGACTGGTAAACTAGAATATAGCGATTAGTCTTTCTCAAGTACTATAGTATATCCATTACCTCAATCAAAGTCCTTTGCCATGGTTAAAATGATATATACTTGCTATGCAAAAGCACAACTAATATCAAACTTAGTACACATTATAGCATATATGAGACATCTATCTGCAGAACTAGTCTCATAATTCTTGTTCTCACTAAGTGTCAAACGACACTTGACTAGAGACAAGACAATTCCATCTTGAATGGTAACAACCTTTTCATGGAATTTCCAATGCTAAAATGTTACAAGCTATGTATAGATATAGGATTTCTAAGAGAATCTCAACATTCTTTCTAACAATCTTAAAGAATTAGATGCTTAGAATGTAATTAGTTTCTCTTAAATCCTTTATCTTAAACTGGGTTGACAACCAGTTTCCTACGCTAGATGCCAATAATACCATATTCAATGCACTCTCAACTTCCATGTGCTTACAAACACACTTAAAGGGCACATGTTAAATTCGAAACATTTGACAATCTCAGCAAAACACTTATCTCTGATTTAGATGCTTGCCTAAGACCACAAAGGTCTTCATAAGCTTTCAATCATGTGTTTCTTGCCCTTTATTACATACCCATTAGAATGTTCCATGTAGATGATTTCCTCAAGACTTCTATTAATAGAAATCTGTCTTGACAATCATAATAGATACATTCTAATTTATGTAATTTCTGATAGACAGTAGGATCGAACAAATCTTGGCACAACGACAGCGAGAAGAATGTTCTCATTGGGTAGAACCCATTGTCATTGTCTAGCCATTTGAGATCCATATTTACACTTGCAAATATACTAGCTCCCACTGACTGACACAACCTGTAGGTAGTATTGCAAGTCTTGTAAAACATGTTGTCTATCTTAGCATGTAGTTTGGAATCTATCACCTTTCCAAAGATGAATATCCAAATGAACCAATTCTACATTGTAGTTAAAGGGATTATGTTCAAGTTAATCTAAGACTGCGTCTTACGATACTCTCAGACCCATGAACTTGTTATGTTCCTTAGGAACGCTACCACTACGACATGGTTCTTACAATCTTAGGTTCTGACGTTGATATTATTAGTGCAAATTTTATAATGGTATGAGTCCTTGGTAATGTGGAAAATTCGATATCTCTCTTTATCTTGAGAGTTATCACATTGTTAGGTTTATAGTTCATCTCCTGATCTTCATACAATAATTCTATCTTTGAAGATTACAGAACTAATAATCTTACATCATTTGGGACAACCTTAAAACATACCTCAGTACTCAACTCCAATTACTTGGATACCTTTCCAACATGTGTTGGAACAACATTACACCTTGAGATGTACCAGACTAAAGTCTCTGTAGTCCACAACTCGTGTTTTGTAGAAGGTACTGATTTTGGTAATTTCTTTAAGGTGTATTTCGTTGTATCTAACGTTTATCCCATCAATGATAAGATTTTCATGAGTAAAACTCATCACTTAATCAAACTTGTCTTAGAAAGACTTCGATTCCTTCTTACATGACTATCCCATTCTTTAGAAGAATGCTTGGATTCGTCAATGGAGATTAGACTCCCACTACTGATCATAACCCATTGCTCGTCTTCTTATGGTGTAAACCATTAAGACTTGCTAGTCTCTAGTCTTTCTATGTCGCACTTGTATAAGTATTCTGAATCATAGAATTCTAACTCATAGTGCATCATACAGACATTCTACTTTCAATTTATTTAACAAATAAATTGTTAAAATCTTGATAGTCTAGATCAGTTTGAACAATAGCTAAGTATTTTCTTGGCCTTAAGACTAAGAGCCATAAATACTTTATCATTCATAGTTTAAGAAGTTGATGTGTTGTTTAATACTCAATCTTGTTGCATCTATATTGTTTCAATACTATGATGCCTTAAACATCAACCATAAAACAATAATTGAGCATTAATAGCTCCCACTGCAACAAAAACCTAACTGGATTAAGATCTCATACTTAGAAGTTGCATTGTCATGTAAGTCATTGTCCTTCTATAAAAGATGTCAATCCAACTTACAAAGCATCTTCACTCGCTTTAAACAAACTTTGATGACAATTCAGGTTCTCTCATTTCCATATCTAGTCTTTTGTTCAAATGAACTAGGACTTAGGAAAAATGCAGCCTTTACGAATTCGTCATCTATCATGTTACTTTCCTCTAACAGTAATATAACGACTAATATTCTGAAGGTTTTCTACTTTTCGGTTAAACATTCTTTTAGTCATTTCTTATTACTTCAGGCGATGACTTGAGTCAGAAATTATTTGAGTGATCAAAAGATTCCTCAAAATATTCTGCCCCTTTAGGATATTCCAATCGAATCATCTTGACAGATTCTATTGATATCCATCTTTCATCGTCACTAACCAAGACTTGTCGTGCTACTTAAAAGAAAATAGCTTGACCTTATTCCTCAAAGAACTTGTCAAGTACATGCAAGATGCATTCTCGAACAATCTTCTTGTAATTATGTCGAGAAAATGGAGGACATGAATCAGTGAGTATAAACTCCAAGTTTTAGCGATGAGAATCTTATCCATTTACGTTTCCAGTCTACATAATTTTGGCATTCGAGTTTATTTCTTTAAGGATCGCAGGCAAGATACTGAATGACATAATGAAGATTTGGCAAATAAACTTATTATCACATACTTATGCTCAATACATAATCGCAAATAACCACAAAACAATTATGTATCTTGTAACTGTAAAATTAAAATTTTGTATCCTCCAGAGGAAGTCAATACGCATTAAAATCTTACAATTTTATTGGTCACAACACCGTCGAATAGTCCAGAGACCACAGAGTGGCATGGCCGCCTAATGTTGCCTAAGCAAGACCACCGAATTTAGCATTACAGAATCTCATTTCTACAACACACTCCCATAACAATGCTCATGTGCTGCTAACAAGATCAAGCTATCCCATAAATTCTGTGTGAACTTCTGAATCTCGCAGTTTCTTAGGATTATTGTCCCCACAGAGCAGGTGGCGATAATATTGGAAACCACATTCTAGTTCATACTATTTATTTTTGAGAAGTCCGCCCTCATGAACTCGCTATTTCTTAGGATTATTGTCCCCACAAAGCAGGTGGCGATAATATTAGAAAAAAACTTCATAAATTGCAGACCAATTGATGAAGACCATATACAACGCACTTGTTGTAATTATCGCTTAGATATTTTATATGGTTTTTGCATAATTATCACATAAGTAGATAAGACAGATAATCCACTTAAAATAGATAAACACCAAATAAACAGATAATTCCATTTAATGCATGGCATTTAAACACGCTGGATAATTAACGGAAATTATTTAAGATTTATCTTGGATAATAAGTATCCAATTTCACTTAGGATTTATCAAGATAGTGTTAACTATCTAAATCCAATTAGAATCATTCTAGATTTTATTTCGATAAAATCAAATCCTTCAATTTAAGATAACCTTGACACTTGATTATCATTATTTAAATCGTTCTAGGATATTACTAGATAGAAACGATTCCATCATAATCCATACGATAAATGAAATCCAATTAACTTAGATTTATACAAATCTTAATTCTATTTAGAATAGACATCTAGAATATATCAAGTATTACTTAGAATTTCTTAGATAAATAAATTTATCTAAATCCAATTAAATAAGGATTTTCATATATTATCTTTATCCTAATCTATCTAGGATATAAATCCAAAAGATGATGATAACTTGGATTAATGTTTATTTTAATCCATCTAAGATTTGTCTTAATAGAATTAAATCTATTCAAATCTATAGGATAAAATAAATTAATATAAATATTTATCTTAATTCATCTAGGATTTTATCTTGGATAAATCCACATAAATCCATAGAATAAGATAATATTATATTATAATTATTCATATCTATCTAAGATTTATCTAGGATTAAATCCACATAAATCTATAAGATAAAAATAAAATATTATATTATCACTATCCAAATCCATCTAGAATTTATTTATGAATAAATTCATATAAACTCATAGGATAAGAATAAAATAATATTATCATTATCTAAATCCAACTAGGATTTGTCTCGGAATAAATCCATAGGATATAGATAAAATTAGATTATTATTTTCCAAATATAACTAGGATTCATCTAGGAATAAAATCCAAATAAATCCATTAAATAAAGAAATAATCTAATCAATCCACGATTTGATACAAAATCAAATCTTATATAATATATAAAATCCACAAGATATATTCAAATCTTATTTCCGTATTTATCTTGAATTATTTCCAAAATTGAATCCAAGGATTTAGAAACCCTAATCAAATTTGAAAAGCGAAGTCACGAGACGAGTCGATGCGACGTCGCGCGGGTTCCACCCGCGCGAGCGTCGCGCATAGGGAATTTACCCCAATTCAGCGCCGCTGCACTCCCACTGAGCCCGCAGCCGCTGCTGCTCGTCTCCGTCTCAACCGCTGCGTCGTCGTCACAGCTGTGACGTTGCTTACGCAGCCACTGTTGCCCTCCGTTATCTGGAACACCGCGTCTACTGCCCTAACCGAAGTCAGGGCTGCCGCTGTCCAACGAGGCTGCTGCCGCTGCCTCTACGCATCCGCTCCGATTCAGCGTTGCGACAATATGCTTCGAATTGCCGTCGAATTGAATTAATTCACGTAAAGCATAACAAAGCAATTAAGCTATGCAAACGTCACGCAATTCAAAACACATAACATTATAATACGTAATGATTGAAAGCATAAAAACATGTAATCATTACAAAGGTTTAATCCTCACGTATCTTGAATTAATCACCAAACAAAGTCAAAGCTTCATAAAAGAATTAATTCACGCAGCGGAATATACGGAGCATTCACAATTCGTCGTTAGACAAAAACACTACGAATAGAAATATGCATTCAAGCCACTCATATAACATGAAATTAATTTATATAATCAGAGCAAAAAATTAGCTATGATACCAATTGTTGGGGTTTTGAAGCCCTTGCACAGCGGAAGACATATACAAAACAAATAAATCAGACGTGAGATCTATTTGACCGATTATGAGATTAATCTATTCACTTATTAACACAGAATTGCATGCTAGAACGCAAATAATTCATGCTCATAGAATATAAATCCTAAACATGAATTCTACGGTTTAGAGTTACCGATTTGATCTCCAAAGAATCATCGATTGCTCGCACCTTCTCCACGATGATCTTCAATACTAGACCACAGATCTTCTGACTGGTGTCCCGAAATGTATTCCGACATCAGGGTGGGCTGATCTTATCGAAACACTAGGACTCGAATAAAGAAGACAGAAATTCCTCACGAAGGAGGAGCTGAAAAACTCACGGAGGAGATATTCACTGAAATTTTCGTCCCTCTCTTATAATTAGGAGTAGGCGAAATTTTCACTTAAAAATTGTATATCTCTTCTGTCTCCTTTATTCTCCTATTTATAATAGTTACATATTGGGCCCAGTCAGGGATCTATGGAAGGCTTTGGATATGAGCTCCCCCAATTAGTTTTTTACTAATTAAATTGAACCCACAATTTAATACAAGCTTATATTGGAATATTACGAGCAGCCACTACAGAAGTAATATTGAACTCCCCATCCAAATCCGAAATTACAAGTAATCCGGGTTTCCATTTTGTTTATTATTTATTTCTCGCGCTTAAGATATAAATGTCCATTAATTAATTAAAGTCTGCTATGGACTTAATTAATTGACATCTTATTAATTCCAAGAGTGGACTTAGCAAGAAACACTTATTTATTATTCATAGAGTAATAAAACTCCAACTGGCCAGTTTCCGAATAATAAAACCTTGTTCAAGCTCCTCTTGAGGACATTATCAAACGAGACTCACCTCGCGCATGATTCAACATAATAGCAATCCTAGCACCGCTAGATAATGATCACCACTACCCAATATACCTGGATCGTTGGGTGATGAAAAACCCGCACCTCTGGTAAGTCAAAGTAGTAGATACTTAATGTCGTATGCTCAATGCTAACGTATGTAGATTAAGAAATTAATTATCAAGACCTCGTCTTTCAGTAGATAGCATAAAGACTCGTCTTGCTGATAGATCCATTCAGTGCTATACCACACCAACGTCATCTTATTTTAATAAGGCTTAGAAATAATCGGATTGACATTGCAACCTTTCACGATAAGTAGCCAAAGCCTATCTAGGTTGTGAAATTCTTCTTTTCTTTTGCAAAGCATTGCTTAGAACCGACTGTAGTACCTTAAAGTGAGCGCAGCCCACGACCAGTCTACTAAGCAAAAGACTTAGGCTTTGTTTACTTCTTATGCATTTAAATGTTTATAAAACATCTTATAAACGCACAAGCAAACAAAATGTAATAATATATTGATTCTATTCGTGCGAAATGCTCGAATAATACTGACTCGGGTCAAAAGTGGATTGTAGAGTTTTTCCGTACACAAGCAAGATTCTATTCGTGCGAACTTGCTCGAAACATGCTTTTCAGTATACTAAACCTAACAAGGGTTTGGCATCTCACATTACTGGAGTTACAGACCCTTCCCCTCCGACTGATCCGAGCTACAATCGTTGGCAGCAAAGGGACGATTGTTGCTTCAATTGGATCATAAGCAATATCGACGCCAGCCTCGTAAATGAGGTTTCCCAATACGAAACGGCTTACGACTTGTGGGATAGTATAGCCACCACGTATGGAAGCGGCGCCGATCAATTCCAGATTTCAGACCTACACAGACGAGCATATAACATCAAACAAGGAGATTCAACACTGAAACAACTATGGCAGAAGCTTCATGATCTCTAGATATCAATCGATACAAGGGATCCAAACCCGATGGACACTCCGTCCAGCATCGAGAAGTATAACCAACACACACAAAGGCACAAATTGTACCAGTTCATATGGGCCTTAGACGATCAACGGTACAACAAAATTAAAAGAGAAATCCTAAACATGGATCCCATCCCAACCGCAAGGAAGGCCTATGGATTGGTCAGAAGGGAGTTAGTCAATGAAAAGCTCCTCAACCCAGAAACGAAGGATACCGGAATCAGAGTAGGACTCGCGGTATTCGATCTAAACTGATCTCAACAACATCAACCACCAAGGAACCCTAACTATTAGAAGGAGGACGATAAAAACAAATTAACATGTAGCCATTGTGGAGGAAGAAAACACACCAGAGATACGTGTTTCCACATTCACGGGTTCCCGGAATGGTGGGAAGAAATGAAGCGAGCAAGGCAGGCCCGGAATGGAGGCCGAAACGGAGGAGGTAGAGGAGGCGGCAGAGCCTCAGCCGCCGTCGGTCACGACCACGCCACCAGCACCGAAAATTCGGCGGGTGGCAGCGTTGGTAACAACATCAGCAGAGAGATCAAAACCGAGGAGAAACCCAAAATCGGCTCCGTATCCATTGCAAGGACATGGTCCGAAGGTACAACACCACCAATCGGAGAAACCAAAGGAGAATCTGCTAGGGTTCCCACAGGCGAGAGGATGGAGGCGACTAGGGTTCCGGAAAAAACCTCTTTAAACGCCCTACTCCCAGAAATCCCAAAACCACCCCAAAATTTGCCAAAACCCCGAAAATTACCCCATCCCCTAAAATATCCTCCATTTCTACCCCCAGATCCTAAGATATCCCAAAAACACCCCACATTAATTTTACATCACTCTTTCCACCCCAAACTTTCCACAAATCCCAATTTAACCCCCACAGAAAGGATAAATTCCGAACAGACCCCTCCCTTGCAAAAACTTTGCAAATCACACCCCAACCTTCCGAAAAATTTGAAAGCCAACCAACCATACCGTGTCGGAACTCCTTTGACGCCTTAGCATGTTCCTCTACATCCATTTCTGTCCCAAAAGACCCTCACTGGATTTTTGATTGTGGGGCAACGGATACGATTTCATGCGAAGCCTCAGATTTTGTAACAATTGCCAAATCCAAAAAATCCTACGTCCAAACTACCAGTGGGGACCTAGCCAAAGTTATGGGGGCAGGCACAATAAATATCTCGCCGACTCTATGCCTCTCTAATTGCCTTTTTGTCCCGTCTTTATCACATAAGTTGTTATCAATTAGTCATGTGACTAGAAAACTGAACTGTAAATTACTAATGCAACATCGATTTTGCATGTTACAGGATATCAAGACGGGGACGATAGTTGGGCGTGGCACTGAGCGGAGCGGACTGTACTATGTGGACGAGATAGCCCAACAGAGTGCGGCAATGATACTGACTTCCGGACCGACTGACAGACAGGCTTGGCTATGGCATCGTCGGTTAGGACACCCATCCTAAGGATATTTTCGACTTCTTTTTCCTGAATTAGCTAGAACATTGAACTCTTTTCATTGTGATACTTGTGTGTTGGCCAAAAACCATAGACATTCATTCAAGTTAAACAATACGAGAGTCAAATCTCCTTTTTCCTTGGTTCACTCCGATGTTTGGGGTCCAGCACCTATCACTGGGGGCAAGGTTTTCGTTATTTTGTACTTTTTATTGATGATTACTCCCGCATGACCTGGATCTATTTCTTGAAAAATAAACATGACGTGTTTGATAAGTTCATAGATTTCTATAACTTTATTCAAACTCAATATAAACACACCATTCAGATTCTTAGGTCGGACAATGGGGGGGAATTTGTCAACAATAAAATGCAAGAGTTTTTAGGATTAACGGGTGGTCCACTAAACCTCATGTGCATACAATCCAGAATAAAATGGGGTTGCCGAAAGAAAAAACTGTTACATCCTCGAAATTACCCGAGCCCTTCTAATTGAATCCAAGGTTCCAAAATCTTTTTGGCCCGAAGCTACAGGCACTGTCGTATACCTCATAAATTGTCTACCTACCGGCATACTAAACTTTAAAACTCCCTTGGACACCTTTTACCAACACTTCGACATCCCATCATCTCTGTCCCTAGAACCCAGAGTCTTCGGATACTCGGTCTTTGTCCACATTCCTAAGCAAGACCGTTCCAAATTTGATCCCTGTGCCCTAAAATGTGTATTTCTTGGCTATGGAAAAAATCAAAAGGGATATCGATGCTACGACCCAAAGACCCGTAGGATACCCACCACCATGAATTGCGATTTTGTGGAAGGTGAATACTTCTACGCCCAATCTAGTAGTCAGGGGGAAGCACAACCTTCAGACAGTAGTCCTCAAGATGGCCTCCTAGATTGGTTGCCAAGTACCCAAAATCACCAATTCGAGGGAGAACCACGACGAGGGGGAGAGCCACAGCCAAATCCTATCATAGATGTTGATCCACCTGAGAAAGTTAGCAACACCGCCGGGTCATCGAGTCGTGTAGTACAGAACGAAGAACAAAGTGACACCAACCAGCCGTCAACCCCGCCTTCGATTCCTGAGGTAATCAGTTCTGATATTGATACCATACACTCGGATGGCACTAACCTTGATAGGAACAACGACGAAGAATGTGGAACTTGTGGAGATACTAGTGATCCATTCGAGTTGCCCCCAAGAAGAACAAGAGGAGTACCTCCTCGGCGGTACTCACCAGACTGGAAATGGAGAAAAGCAAAATACGCAGTATCCAATATTGCGCAAGGCCACCTATCAGAAATGGTCCGGGCTTTCGAGGCCGCTCTATATGGAGAAGAAGACATTCCACAGACGCTTGAGGAGGCAAGTAAGCATAAGCACTGGAGATAAGCCATGAAGAAGGAAATCGATGCCCTAGTAAAAAATGGCACTTGGGAGAAATGCACGTTACCAAAAGGAAAGAAGCCAGTTGGATGTAGGTGGATATTCACCATAAAAAGGAGAGAAGATGGTTCAATCGAGAGATACAAGGCTAGACTAGTGGCGAAAGGATACACTCAAGTATATGGAGTGGATTATGAAGAGACCTTTTCCCCAGTTACTAAGATGGAGATTGTACGAGCACTGCTGTCTGTAGCAACATGTAAAGATTGGACACTACACCAGTTTGATGTGACTAACGCTTCCTCCATGGAGAACTAGAAGAAAACAATGAAGTATACATAGAGGTTCCACCAGGTTTTTCCGAGGAATTCGGAGAAGGAGAAGGATGTCAACTACGAAAAACTTTGTATGGGTTGAAGCAGTCCCCACGGATCTGGTTCGGAAGATTCTGCCAGGCTATGCTCAAGCACGGATTTCAACAAAGCCATTCCGATCACACACTCTTCACAAAAAGGAGAGATGACAAGGTAACATGTCTGATTATATACGTTGATGACATAATTATCACTGGAGATGATGTAGAGGAAATCCAGAGATTGAAGGAAAATCTATTCAAAGAATTCGAAATGAAAGACTTAGGGGCATTGAAATACTTCTTGGGGATAGAAGTGTTGAGATCCAAACACGGAATCTTCCTAAGGCAGAAAAAGTAAGTCCTAGACCTATTGGCAGAAACTGGTCTTCTAGAATGCAAGCCCACAGTCCAATGATTCCCAACCATGGTCTGAAGATAGAGGAAGGAGCGGAACTCACAGACAGAGAAAGATACCAACGGCTTGTCGGAAAACTCATCTATCTCTCACATACTAGACCCGACATCGCATACGCCTTAGGCATCATAAGTCAGTTCATGCACTAACCTCAAGCTAATCACATGGATGCAGCGTTGAGAATCGTGCAGAACTTGAAAGGTACTGTGGGATATGGAGTATTCCTAGCAAGGAAAGATGATTTGGAGATTGATGGATACACCGATGCCGACTGGGCAAGCAACCCTGTGGATAGAAAATCTACAGGAGGATATTTTACCTTTATTGGGGGAAACTTGGTCACCTGGAGGAGCAAGAAATAAAAAGTTGTAGGCCTTTCCAGCGCCGAGGCTGATTTCCGAGGGATGAAAAGTGGACTCATGGAAATCCTATGGCTAAGAAGGTTACTCACAGAAATTGGCTTCCCACCTACTCGGAAGAGCCAGTTATTCTGCGACAATAAGGTACAACACAACAGAACCAAGCATGTAGAAGTTGATCGGTATTTTATCAAAGAAAAACTGGAATGAGGCATTGTTGAATTCCCATTTGTCCGATCTGAAGAACAACTGACAGACATACTAACCAAAGCGGTTCATCCAAAAGTCTTCAAGGAGGAATTGGGCAAGTTAAGCATCGGAGATACCATTGCTCAACTTGAGGGGGAGTGTCAAACATACCAAACTTAAGCAATTACCAAAGGAAGATGCGACATTACATGAAGAAGATTTTCAATTGATATCAAATTTAATTGTATTACATTGTCCTAAAATAGGTGATTTGATACCTAAATTACATTGTACCTCTCCCCTACTTAAAGGGAGAGAACCGATGGATGTAAAATACAAGATATAAGAAAAACAGTCTCTTCTTCCAATTCCAAAAGCTTCCAATGCATAATTCTTTCAATTCTCTCGATTACCATCGTTAAGATATGGTGTGTATCAAATTCACTTTCATATCAATTATTTTAATTTATTAAATAAAGGATTCTGATTCCGTTTTCGTTCCTGATTCCAGTTCCATGATAACAAACAAACCTTTTTAGTCCTAATAGGAACTGAACTTGAAATGATGGTTTCACTTTCACCTACAACAATAGTGAGAATACCTCATATTCATATTTCAGCACCAACTAAGGTTGTTACATAATTTGGAGATATAAATAAAATAGGTCGTATTTTAAGTGAGATGTTAATGATAGATACTGCATGCATGAAACATAGCAGCAACTTAGTTACGAGTATTAAAGACTTTATGAATTAATATGTGGGTCCGATCAATGCTCCTCGCCAGATAGGTCTATCTATATAGCTACCCCTCCGTCCATCAATAAACTTCTCATTTTTTCATTTTCATTCGTCCACTAATAAACTTCTTATTTACTTTTCTAGTACTCCCTCCATCCCACTTTAGAGGTCCTATTTGAATTCGGCACATGTTTTAAGAAATGCAAAAGAAAGTTGTTGAAAAAAGGCAATGGAATGTGTGTCCTACATTTTTATGTTAATTTTACTATAAAATGTGAGTGAAAAAAGTTGTGGAATGTGAGGCATATTACCATTTATGGAATATATCAACCGGGACTCTTGAAGTGGAACACCCAAATATGGTTAAACTGGGACTCCTAAAGTGGGGCGGAGGGAGTACTACATTTGATAGTGGACCCACACTCCACTAACTTTATTTTACTCACATTTTATTATAAAACTAATATTCACTCTGTAAGACGACACACTTTTCTTTCTAGTTTGTCTCATCCAACCAAGATGACACATTTTTATTTTTGATAACTTTCTCTCTCCAATTAATACGTATAACCACTTTTTTCTCTCTCCTATTAAATATTCAACTATCTTTCTCTCTCCAATTAACCACATTAACCAACAACTCCTAAAATTTCGTACTGACTAAGAAATGAGTCATCTTAACCGGGACGAAGGGAGTATATAAAAGTAGGACTTATTGTCACACCTCAACCCCTCTGACGTATACTCTTATAATACATAAATCCCTTATCATAAAAGCAATCAATACACGTGTCTAATTCATAGAACACACATACTATATAATTCTAAAATTCATCATTTAACAAGTACATATTTCAAAACATTCTACACAGTAGTGGAACCCTGTCACCACTCTATATACTATACATTTATCTACATGCAAAATGATGAGGAGGAGAAGGTTGCCAAAATGCGTCAGCCGCCGAACCTGATAACATGTGGAGTTCCTATGACCCATGTCAGTCAAAACTTTACTGTTATCTTATTCCTGAAAAATTTAGTGGTTTATATGAGCCACAACTCAGTATATATAAATCTCCACCTTTAATCTCACATGATACAAACATCAAGCATATTCTTTTATCAATACATAAAATCATAAACAAAATATAACATAATTTAAAAACAAACCATTTCATATTCATATGCATATGCCACTCTATTCAATTTATTATTTTGTAACAGTCAAGCCTGGTATCTGCCCGGGATTCCTCTATGACCCGAAGGTCCCTCTGTAATTGGACTCATAGGTCCCTCTGTATTTGAACCAAAGGTCCCAATATGTTTGACCCGAAGGTCCTAATATGTTTGACCCGAAGGTCCCAATATATCCACTGTGATTTCAGATCCAGGGCAAAACCGTCACAGATCCTCTTTAATCCAATGATTCACATAATCGGTATCATGAACACATCATTTGCATCAATAACATATCCATATCATATTCCATCAAATTATCCAATATATCTAAACAAACATGTCCATTTCAGCAATCAAATATTCATATCATATTCGACCATCAAAATCAAACAATTCATAATCATATCAATTTCATACCATATAATCCAATAGTTCACTTCAATTCAACATATAACAAGCAACCACATAACACATGTAAAACTAAAAGTGTGATTTATACACACCTGCTTACGAAAATAATCCATCCGAACATTTGATTTTGCTTCTTGATTCAGGACATTCGATTCTTCTCGTTTTCTTTCTTTTGTTTCCGTTCCCTACTAAATATGTCTATATCTAAAGGAATTAAAGTATTCGTTGTTCTCTGTTTTCCCTTCCTCCCCTATCCACCAACTTTACGTATATATATAGATATTTGATTTATAAAATAATGAAAACAAAAGATAACCATGCATGTTACGTTGCTTCCCTTTAAGGAGATTAGTGGCACTACTAAATGAGAACATGTGTGCAATAAAATTATATATATATGAATTGCATCGTATTTACTATTTTATTTATAATAGAATATTCTTCTAGAATCACTCAACCTATTTCTATTTCTTTTTCTCTTTTTTATAACTATATGTGTATAATATAAAGAAATCACATCACATATATATAGTATACATATATGCGTACATCTATGACATTTTAAGTTAATGACTAATTAAATACAAATTTGTTATTAATATATAACTAACTCATCATACTAATCTGTTAAAATTTATTAATGCTCTCTGTAATTTGAAGGATAATAAAATGTGTGAAACCTAATAAAATGCACAAATATGCAAATATGATGCATGTTTTGGGTCATGGATGTCATAACTCTTCCCCTCTTTAAGAATTTTGTCCGCAAAATTCATTTCTTTCTAATTTGACGTGCGCAATAAAATTGCTAGCCCGTAAACAGATGTGGATAGTTCTTTCTCATCTTTTCCTCTGTTTCCCAAGTCGCTTCTTCGACTCCGTGATTTTTCCAAATAACTTTTACCATTGGAATCTCTTTTCTTCGCAATTGCTTTATCTGGCGGTCCACTATATTGACAGGTTCTTCTATATAACTCAATTTCTCAGAAATCTATATATCAGTATCTTTCAAAATATGTGAAGGATCAGATCGATAACCTCGAAGCATACTGACGTGGAAAACATTATGAATCTGCTCCAACTCTGCACGTAATGCTAAACTGTATGTCAATGGTCCCACTCTTTCTACAATATCATACGGACCGATATAACGAGGACTCAACTTACTTTTATAACTCTTCTGTCTATCCCATGTCGCTTTCAATCTGCTTTTAATAATGTCAATCTTGGACAGTTTCTCGAATAATCTCTGACATTTCTAGAATCTCCATATAGAACTTCTACATTTTCTACCATACAATGTCTCATACAATGTCATAAATGAAACTGGTTAGTATACGCAAACTTTATCAACAGAATATACTCATCCCCTGAAGCCTGAAATTCAATAACACGAGCACAAAACATTTCTTCCAACGTCTTTATAGTTCTCTCTGATCTAACATCTTTCTAAGGGTGAAAAATATTACTAAAATATAATCATGTCTCCATAGATAGTAAATTGCAGACCTCTAGACATAAAAGATAGAATACCATATAATCGTGCTGCATCTTTCGCGTACTTTTCAGCTAAGTGATATAACGAAGAAAGCTATCGGATCGGTAAGAAATGTCTTGTTAGTCTGTCTACAATCATCTAAACAACATCTTTTCCATTTTTGTGTTCTCAGTAACCTCTAGCAAAATATCGTAATTGCGTTCTCACTTCAAGACTATAATAGCTAAAGGCTTTAACAAACCTGTAGACATATGATGATCTGCTTTAACATGTTGACACGTCAAACACCTCGAAACAAACTCTACGACTTTCTTCTTCCTCTTCGACCAACAATAATACTCTAATAATGATATTTGTATATATGTAATCACTCTGCTTGACTTGTAACTCAAAGCATCTGTAACAACATTTTCCTTCTCAAGATGGTATTCGATGGTGCAATCATATTCTTTAAGAAACTCCATCCAATGTCTTAGTCTCATATTCAACTCCTTCTTACTCTTCAAATATTTCAAACTCTCGTGATCAACCATAATTCGACGAAGTCCTCCATACAAATAATGAAGCCAAATCTTCGAAGGAAAACAACACTGCTAAATTTAGATCAGAAAGAGAATAAGAAGCTTCATATACTCGTGATTGTCCTTGACGCATAAGCAATAAACTTTCCATTTTTTTAATAGAAATCCAGATCAGAAATAGAAAACCAAATCCATGTTGCAGTGCATTACTGTAAATAACATAATATCATATACCTTGAAATTGATCAAATAAGTCTTCTATTCTCGGTAATAGATATTTATTCTTCACAGTCACTTGATTCGACTTCTAATAGTGTATATAATGTCGCAGTGTGTCGTCTTTCTTCAAAAATAATATTGGTGCTTTCCAAGGTAAAACATTGAGTCATACATATCTCTCGTCAGACAACTCTTGTAACTGTTTCTTAAACTCCTGAAATTCTAATGAAGACATTTGATAATGGTGAATATAAATAAATGCAGTACCTGGTAGTAACTTGAAACGATGGATTTCTCAGGGTGCTTAGGTGTCGTTCAAGCAAGGATATGTCCTACTGGTCAGGATAGAGATCCTAACTAAGCCTAGACCCTGGTTTCAAAAATTCCTCAACCCACTTCTACTGATTAGTATAGTGGTGGTAAGGGTCGAATCCCACAGAGATGGTGCGTTAAAACTATTGTGGTGATATTCTGGATGGTTTGGTTAGCTACCACGCTCGGGTTGAGTCTCTACCTAGGCAAGAACTTAAAGGTAATTTCCTACTGACTAGAATGGGGAAAGGAGTGTAGGGGTGCAGCTGTGTACGTGGAAATAGGGAGACATTTTTGTAACAGGAAATATTTAGAAGGTACGGGATTCTATTTTGGGCTAGACAGAATATTCAGAGGGTAGTGGTAGTCAAGGTGACTGGGCTGACAGATCTGCAGGTTATAACGAAAAGCAAAGGACAAAAAGTAAAAAAAAGCAAAAAGCATCTAAAAAAGCAAGTGGTCCCCAACATTTGACAGGGACATCATCTTCTTAGCAACACAAACTGAAATCAGAAAACAATTCCAGATTCAACACGGAAACACAGTTTATCAATTCGCGAACACAGATCCACAAATACGAACACCAAATCTTAAATCAAGCACAGAAAATGCAACTCCGCATACTGATCAGCAGGAAAACGAAAACGAACTCAAACAAGACTTCACATGCAGCGATTCACTCACAATCAACAGTTCCACACTTAACTAAAGGAATTTTGATGGAAACAAGAAAGGAAAGTTTCAGCACTTAAAAAAACACTAAGGAATCTTAGATCTGAGCTAACTAGGCGGAATAGAAAGGAAAAGAAAATGACACAATATACGAAACGGAAATCAACTTCATAGCATAAACACGTTCGGATCTTCCACAAGTACTTCAAAACAGAAAATATCCAAAAGCAACAAAAGATCCAACGTAAAGAAAGCAAGCGAATTAAACTACGAAAGCGAGTAAAAGTGTTTTGCCACTCCGGGCGATGATATCTCTAACTACGGTTCTGCTGGCTGGAACGAACGATCTGGAATTCCGGGAACATCTAAATCTTTAAGTGACCATGGCAGTGGCGAGAAACGAGATTCTGGACTGGGCTGAAGGACTGAACTCCGAGAGAATTCTACCTAAGAGTGATGATGATGATCTTTTTTTTTCTCTCTCCAAGTGGCTTCCTTTTATAGGGAGGCTTACCCTTGATTTTTAGGGTAAGACCTTGCGGTGAGATGACTTCTTTGCCCTTAATTGTGATTGAGCAGTCCCAGCTATCCTCCTTCTCCATCTCGAGCCATATTTGCATGTATACTGGTCAGTACGTAATCGTCCTGACGCCCTTTTCACTTGAAGTGTCTGAAACTCTGCCTACTGGCTAGAATGCTTACCCTGCACGCTTAAGCAACTAGTTTTTGCAGATATAATTCAATTACGCACATCATACTGACCAGTAACCTAGGCCTAGAATACGACTTATCAAACTGCTCACACTTACCACATGCTTGTCCTCAAGCGTGAAGAACAAACAAAAACGAATAAGTCGAATTCTAGCCTGGTTACTCCCCTGACCGACTCTACCTAAACTAGACTCGACGCAAAGAAAAACACTTGGTCAAACACAGAAAAAAAACACACAAACACACAAACACAAATAAAACCAAAACACAAAGATTTGGGCTATATTTTCAACCATCCCTTACCTCGGGATCTGGTGCAATCCGGCCTTAGACAGCCTTGAACTCCTGCCACCCCCCATTCCTTCATGGTCAGTACATCCGTTTGTCAAGATCGCCCAAACTCTCGGCCAAACACTAGATTCACTCGGTCTCTCATACCTCACCAGGAATGTTAGGACCGCATTCTCTCAATATGCTCAACCACACTTGCTTCGGACTTAGATCTCACGTGCAGCTACTGAAGGACTTAAAGGCTTGTAATGGGGCTATTGGGTTGCAGCGTTTTGGGGTAGATGTTCCTAAGGCTCTAAGTTTTCAAAATTCTATTTTATTAATGCGGGAGAACTGTGTGCTGTAGGCTTTTGATTAGTTGCTTTTTAGCTGGCGCTTCTGGCTTGGGTCTCCAACTGTTCAGTATCATCTTGTGGCTTTGCCACCCTTATTCCTTCTCTTTTTTTTGTGGTCAAGTTTCTGACCATTTTTCTCCACATTCTTCTCTCTTTTTTTTTTTTTTTTTGTGGCTTCGCCACCCTTATTCCTTCTTCTTCTCCCATTTTTTTTCTTTTTGTGGACCCGGGATAACTCCTGGTGGATTTTCTTTCGAACTTTCTTGCCCAGCTGGAGTCTGCTTTCTTGTACATCTTTCTGGCCAGTAGGCTTCATTCGCCTCACGCTTTGCACACACACAGTCCCAGTGGCTAGGGGTATTTATCTGGGTAAAAGAGTTAGGAAAAAAGGTTCTAAGGGTGGTTTTTTTTTTTTTTTTTAGATGGGGGGTTTCCTACTGCCTTCAGTCTTTGCTACCCGTGGTCACTTCATCCTAGGCAATTTGTGGCAGCCTCTCTTTCTTTTCCATATATGTGGAAAGTGGTTCCACTTAAAGCTTATAACTCACATTTTAAGAGGGCTTTCGCGCTTGGCTCTAAGTATGGGCTTTTCTCTCATACTCACATCATCTATCCTGACTATGAGGTACTAGGGAGGGTGGTTTCGGTTTTCCAGCACGTCTTATCTCCCTCAGTTCCCTTCACCGTCAGCTCAAGACGGTTGAGTTTTAAGCCCAATCAACACACAAAATAAAAAAAACTAAACCTAACAGGACACTAACACAAGCACGAACACAAAAACTACACATATACACATACTCATCATACTGGTCATTGCGTCCCCCCTCCTACTTCACAAGTGTCTGCCCTCAGATAGGGCTGTGAAGTGGAAAAGGTAATGGCCAGTATGATGGACACATAGACAAACAGACAAAAACAACAAATTGAAACTAAAACTTCTCACACTTAGACTATGGAATAGGCTAAGTGTGAGATTTTGAAAACCTAAACAGCAACCAACAAAACACATATATATACAAAACTCCTCACACTTAGGCCGTGCAACGGACTAAGTGTGCGTCAATCATGCTTACGAAAAACAGAAAACACAACACATGCGTCAAAAGACAAACCCTTAACTTCTCACACTTAGACTATAGAATAGGCTAAGTGTTATGAACGGGGTTTGCGCACAAACAGAAATTATACTACCTAGACACACAAAACACAATTAAAACAAACGAAGAGCTAAAAACGAGAAAATAAAAAGAAAAAAAAACTAACTGGTCAGATGGGGGTGGTCTTAGCGAAGTCTCCTGCTCCTCCGTGGGGCAGGTGGTGTAGGCTGCTTTTCCAGGGGTTCCTCTTCCGTTCCAGTGTGATCCTCACTCTCCTTCGCCGGTTCCTCGGCTGCTGCCGGCACCTCGGTGTTCTCTTCCTCGGGCTCGTCTATCATTGTCTCTGGTGGGTGGGTCTCATCGTCCTGGCCTCCATGGCCGCTTGTTCCTGTAGCTTGTTCTTTCTTCCGGCTGGTCACTTCTTCCAACAACACATCTATCACGGATGCCATCCGGCCCATCTCCGTGATCAATCGATGGTTTTCCTCTCCCAAAGTAGTCACTAACGTCTCCATAGCGTCTTGCTTTTGAGCCAATGTCTTCTGCTTTGCAGATCTCTCCAACATCCTTTCCATCATTGCCGCTAGCTTGACCCTCTCTGCTTTCAATTGCTTATTCTCCTCTCTAACTTCATCCATTTCCTTCTCCATTCTGGCTTGACGCTGTTCCTGGTCCGATGCCAATCCGATCATTTCTGCCCTTATCTGTCTGCTTCCCTCCGCTATCTTCTCCACAGCTTTTTCCATCCCCTCTTGTCTCTGGTCGTGTGCCGGTGCTTCATGAGCTGCTGCCAACCGAGCAGTGGGTGTAGCTTCCTCTCCCATCGCGTAGAAGTGTGGCACGCCTTGCCTCATGTATACCGCATTCGTCCGGACGAATAGGGGGGTATCAAACAATCCTGGGGCGTCCACCATCGTCAAGGGGGTTAAGTCTTTGTCCTCTGAAACGGTGACGTTGTTTCTCACAAAGATTCCCAATATATGGCAGAGGGAAATATTCCGTGCTGGGTGGGTAGCGATGAGGTGACATGTGTATGCAGTCCAGAACCCTAAGTGCAACTTCTTGCCTCTCTTGGCACACCACATAAGATACAATTCCGTCATCGATGTCCGGACTGCCGAATTCGACTGTCCTAAAAGGTTGTAACCCAAGAAGAGTTGAACCAGGCGTAGATTAGGATCGTTGAGATGGATAGATCGGGAGATAGTGGACTGAAACTGCCCTGCCCCGGGGTGAGTAAGCTCTTCCCAAGCTACCTGGGGCTCAAAGTCCACATGCCTGCGGAGAATCCCTCGCTCCCTATCTCTCCACTCGGGCCCTATGGCCTCCTCCAAACTGCATATTCCTAGCCGAACAGTCCATTCAATCAAATTCATCCTAATCTCTCATCCAAATACTCTGAAACTGATGCAATCTACATCCAAATCCGTGGTGACCTTGAATCGAAAGGTCACGAAAAATTCTTTGGCCAAATCGACCGGAACATTCAAATTCTCATTCCTTAACAGCCATTCAAAACCCAATTCGTGGAAAAGGGCGAGAAACGATTCCCGAACCTTCAATTCATCTAACGAGGGGAGATGAATTACCTTTCCACATTTAACCTTCTTGCCTTTTGCGTTCTTGGTGCGATAGATGGATTGGAGCTCCTTCGAGTCAAAAAATTGCATCCCCTCCACCACGTCATCTGTGAGCTCCACCGTCCAACGCTTATATCGGAGTGGTTCTGCAGGTGGATGCAATAGTTCCCGATGATCGTTAGGGAGTTGCTGCTCCTTGTACTCCTCATCTTCCATGGTCGTATCGCTATCGGATTCAGATTCTTCACTGATCTCATATTCACTGTCACTCTGTGTTTGCCGGTTTGATGGGGTCCTCTGGTCAGCCTCAGTGATCACGATGCCTGTGTTCACGGTACGCGGTTTTTTGGTACTCGGCTTGTTCTTCACAACGGCTTTTCCTTTCCTTTTTTCTTTCTATCTGGTACCTGGCTTCCTCCTCAGCTTTGTCGTTCTCTACTTCGGGTTCTTTCTCAGCTTGTGTTGAAAATGGGTACTGGGTAGTAGGACCGGTCTCCCTGTGGTCTACTGACCTGGATGCGAGGTCCAGACCCTCAGCCATCCCGTCAGCCTCTTCACCTTGGCCACTCAGTGTTGGAGAGACCGCTTCGGTTTCCTCTGCAACAGGTAAAGACTCCTCCCCAGGTTTTGTGGGAGTGGTCCTCTCCTCTTCACTCAAGATTTCCACGGGATCTGCCTCTGTGTTCGGCTTCGCCCTACTAGCTGCCCACTTTCCCAAGCATCTCTGCGAAATTCTCCGCGGTTTGGGTGAGTCTGCCTTGGGGTCTGCTTTCACCACCAGTTTCCGCTTTATGGGCTTGGGCTTCACTACCGGAGGTGCCACCGGTTCTGGCTCATTGGTTTCTGCAGCTGTTTCCTCCTCTCCTACCTGCATTCTACCATCCTCTACTTCTACTCGGGGATCTACTGGCTCTTTTTCTTTACTCGGTGCTTCTCCTTCCCCTCCTACCAACTGGAAAGGTCGGCCTTCCGGTATGTTTCCTGATGTGGCTTTCTCCCTGTTTCCTGCTGCCCCCAATGCGAGGTCTAGACCCTCAGCCATTGGTGCAGTGTCCTCTTCTCTCTGGTTGACCCTGTTCAGAATCGAGTCAAATTCTTCGTCTGTCATTAGGCCTTGTTTTCTGGCCGATTCATTCAAATCTATTTCCGGCCTTCTCACTTCTTGAACTACCGGCTCCGCTTCGGGCGTTTTCTCTGTTCCTTCGCTCCCCTCCGGAGTTGTCTTGCCTTGACTCGACTTTTTCGTACGCTCCTCAGAGCCGGAGTCGTAATGTGCGGTGATAGCGTCGAGCTCTGCCGAATTCGGCACTGAATCTGCTGCATGACTGTCCGGCGCAGGCGGGAGTTCACTGGGTGTGGTTCCTACGCCCCCCATTTGATCAAAACCAGTCAATGCCGCCGTCCAGTCCCGAGTAGGGTCCTGTTGACGAAGAAATGCCATCATGGCATCCATGGAAATCATAGGTGGTGGCTGAGCGGTCGGTGCTGGTGGCGGTGGATTTTGCTGTGGTTGTGCCTCCTGGGTTTCTTGGCGGCGCGGTTTGATTTTCTGGGCGAAAGCTTTCTTCCCCATGAGTGGAAATCTGCGATTTAGTGGTGAAAAGGTAGGGTTGAGGGTTGAGAATGATGTTTCCGCGAGAGAGATGGACAAGGATTTCTTGAAAGCGAATTGAAAATGAGGGTTTGTGAGGGAAAAGTGTTGGGACGGTAAGTTTAATTCGGGTGAGAGAGAGCAGTTGCAGGTGGTTGTAACCGGTTATCAGGGGTAGCCGGTCGCGACGTTTCAGACGGGAAGGGCGGTTGAGGTTGCTGGCCTCTGATTGGTCCGCGCGTCTTTTCCCTCTGCTCACGCGCCATTTCTCTTGCTGTCACCCTGCAAAAGCTGCACAAGCTTTAATTCAAATTTTCGTCCTTTCCATAATTCCTCCTCTACTTGCCTAAAAAAAAAAGGAGACTAATTTAAATGGGCACTTAAATAACATTTTGAAATAGCACCAGATAAGCAATCCTTTGGTCAATGTGCACTTCAAATTAAAATTAAGGCCCGAAAATATTTTTTTTGGATTTCTAGGAATTATCTAGCGTGCAAATATTAATTACGTATTTACAATATTTACAACTTTCTTAGGTAATTTGTTTGGAATTCAACTTGGCCAGTATATGCATACTATTCTCAAAGGGAAACTGGCCGCGCGGAATTCCAAATTCCTATCTTACTGATCAGTAAGAAACCGATGTAAGTGGCTGTAGTGGAATTTCATCCACTACACCCAGCTCGCTATTATCCCTGAATATTTTCAACCTATGCCCATTTACTATGAAAGGTTCAGAGTTAGAAAAACTCCCTGAAATTTCTACTGCCCCGTTGGACCGGAGTGCAGTTATGATGTAAGGTCCTGTCCATTTGGACTTGAGTTTCCCTGGCATAAGCTTCAATCTTGACTGGAAGAGTAGTACTTTCTGGCCAACATGGAGCTCCTTAGTCCTCAGATTTCGATCATGCCATAATTTAGTTCGTTCTTTGTACCACTTGGCGGAATCGAATGACTCCAATCTAAGTTCCTCAAGCTCCTGCAGTTGCAGCTTCCTTTCCTCTTCACAGGTTGTAGCATCCATATTCACTTTCTGTACTGCCCAGTATGCTCGATGCTCGATTCCAACTGGTAAATGGCAAATCTTTCCAAAGACAATCCGGTAAGGGGACATGCCTATGGGAGTCTTGTAGGCTGTTTGATACGCCCATAGAGCATCCTCTAACCTTACACTCCAATCCTTCCTAGAAGTGTTCACCGTCTTCTCCAAAATTTTCTTTATTTCGCGGTTAGAGATTTCTGCTTGACCATTTGCTTGCGGATGGTAAGGGCTGGATAGTCTATGGTGCACACCGTATTTCTTCATTAAAGCTTCAATTGTGCGATTACAGAAGTGTGTACCTTGATCGGATATGATCGCCCTGGGCACACCGAATCGGCTGAAGATATGACTCTTTAAGAATTTGGCCACTTCCTTGGCTTCACACGTGCCTGTGGCCTTGGCTTCCACCCATTTGGAGACTTAGTCTACAGCAACTAGGATATACAGATTCCCATAGGATGAAGGGAAAGGCCCCATGAAATCCATTCCCCATATGTCGAATAACTCGCAAACTATTACGGGTACCTGTGGCATTTCATCCCGGGCAGATATTCCACCGGTCAGTTGGCAACGCTCACAACTTCTGCAAAACTCGTACACATCTTTGTTGAGGGTTGGCCAATAAAAGCCGCTATCCAAAATCTTCCTAGCCGTCTTCTTGGACCCGAAATGTCCTCCGCATGCTAACGAATGGCAGTGGGTCAAAACATCCCGCTGATCCCAGTCAGGAATGCACCTCCTTATCACTTGATCGGACCCTATCCTCCACAAATAGGGGTCGTCCCAAAAGTAGTATTTCGCTTCACTCTTGATCTTCATTCTTTGGGCTTTGGTAACACTTGGCACTTCTGGAAGCTCTCCAGTTACCAGGTAGTTGGCCAGGTCTGCGTACCAAGGCTCTTGCCCTACCTTCTCTTTTCCTTTTGCTGTATCATTCTGACCAGTAAGCTTGAACACTTCTTCCCAATCAATTTTTCTGGGCACAAAAGTCACCTCACACAAATGTTCCTCTGGAAATTTATCATGCACTTCGTCACCGTTTCCATCTTGCACTATTCTGCTCAAATGGTCCGCCACTTTGTTCTCGACTCCCCGCTTATCTTCTACCTCCCAGTCAAATTCTTGTAGCAAGAGTACCCATCGGATCAAGCGTGGTTTGGATTCCTTCTTGGCAATCAGATACTTAATCGCCGCATGGTCAGTATACACTATGACCTTAGATCCCAACAAATATGGCCTGAACTTCTCGAAAGAATACACCACTGCCAGCATCTCCTTTTCAGTGGTATCGTAATTCCGCTGGGCTTGATTTAAAGTCTTGGACGCATAAAAAATTACGTACCTCTTCTCGTCGATCTTCTGACCCAGCACGGCTCCTACCGCAAAATCGCTGGCGTCGCACATTACTTCGAACGGATGGTTCCAGTCAGGAGCCCTTATGATAGGTGCGGATATCAACTTTTCCTTGAGAGGGTTGAAAGCAGCCTTGCATTGCTCATCAAAGATGAATTCCACGTCATTCTGAAGTAATCTAGTAAGGGGCTAGGCGATCTTGGAGAAATCCTTGATAAATCTTCGATAAAATCCGGCGTGCCCCAGAAAACCCCTTATTCCCTTCTGATCAGTAGGGAATGGTAATTTGGATATAACATCTACCTTGGCTCGATCCACTTGGATACCTCTCTCTGAGACCACGTGTCCTAAAACTATCCCTTCGGCGACCATAAAATGGCACTTTTTGAAGTTCAAAACCAAACTCTTTGCTTGACATCTCTCCAAAACTATATCTAAATGGTGAAGGCAAGAGTCGAACGAGTCTCCATAAACCGTAAAATCGTCCATGAATATCTCTATGCAATCCTCAATCAAATCAGAAAATATGCTCATCATACATCGTTGAAACGTACCTGGAGCGTTGCACAGGCCGAAGGGCATGCGACGGTATGCATAGGTTCCAAACGGGCAAGTGAAAGTGGTCTTGTCCTGGTCCTCAGGATCTACGTAAATTTGGAAATACCCGCTGTACCCATCTAGAAAGCAGAAAAACTTCTTCCCAGCTAATCTCTCCAACATTTGGTCGATAAACGGCAGGGGAAAATGGTCCTTCCTGGTCGCATTGTTCAGCTTACGGCAATCGATGCACATTCGCCAACCCGTGACTAGCCTCGTTGGGATCAGTTCATTCCTCTCATTCTAAACTACTTGGATGCCCGACTTCTTTGGGACCATGTGGATCGGGCTGACCCACTCACTATCCGGTACTGAATAGATAATCCTTAGCGACAACAACTTCAAGATCTCCTTCAATATCTCTTCTCGCATGTTAGGGTTTACCTTCCTTTGAGCATCTCGATGTGCCTTCGCTCCTTCCTCCAACCTAATGTGGTGCATGCAGACGTCGGGGCTAATCCCCACTAAATCTGTAAGACTCCATCCAATTGCCTTCTTGTTCTTGCTCAGCACGGTCAGTAGCCTAGCTTCTTGTTCTTTCGTGAGGCTGCTACTGATGATCACTGGATAAGAGTTCTCCTCTCCAAGGAAGGCATACTTCAAATTTGGTGGCAACTTCTTCAGCTCAACTTGAGGTGGAAGTGTGTCTTCGGGTAGAGGGTTTTTCTCAATCTCTCCTTCTTTTTCTAAACCTCCCTTCGATGGTTCTTCTATACTGGCTGGTAGCTGAACCCCTGCGGCTCCAGTGAACTCCGATTTCTGACAGAATTCCTTGATTGCTACTTCTATTTCTTCATCAGTCAACCCTTGGCTACTGATCATTTCACACCATGCAGCGGCTTCGACGTCAGCCTGCTCATAAACATCTAATGCTTGGAGTTTCTCCTGCAATAGTTCGGTCTCAAGAAAATCTTGGACAAGGGGGTCAATCACGTCAACATAACACAAATTTTCAGAATCAATCGGTTTCTTCATAGCTTCATTGATATCAAAAGTAAATTTCTCTCCATGGAAATCAATGCAAATTGTCCCCTCGGCCATGTCTACTATTGTCTTAGCCGTTCTAAAAAATGGCCTTCCTAACAACACTCCAATAGATTCCCTAGCTTCATGCTCACTCATTTTGATCACATAAAAATTAGCAGGATAGGTAAAATCATGCACTCTTACTAACATGTTTTCTAAAACTCCCTCAGGACTTATGCACGACCTATCAGCCAGTTGGATCAACACCCTAGTATTAGACAATCTAACTCCCTTCAATCGGTTATAGATAGACAATGGCATAACATTTATGGACGCCCCCAAATCACACATTGCATGTTTGACCTTCACATCTCCTATAGCTATAGGCAAAGTGAACATACCTGGATCGGCTCTCTTGGGTGGTAACTTCTCTTGCACTATTGCTGACGCTATTCCTTCCACCATAATCTTGCCATCCTTCTGGGCTCTCCCGGCTATGAAGTCCTTAATGAATTACCCGAGAGGGGGTAGCTTCACGGCTTGGAGGAATGGTATGGTGACATCCAACTTCCCAAAAATCGACAAGTAGTCAATCGGGTTCTCTTTCTTCCTCTTTGTAACAAATCGGAATGGGAACGGTTTCTCCCCTTTTTTTCCTCTACTGGTTCTTCAGCAACCTTCTTGGAGTTTTTCTTGGGTAGTTCCTGGGTCTGGGCCTTCATTCTGGGTTCTACCTCTTGAGGGGGTTTCTTCCTGGTCAGTAGGGTGTCGGGTTCACCTCGTAAACTTGGTGTATCATCCAAGAAGAATGGATCCTTCATCCGAGGCATAGTTCTCCCTAATTCATCCACTGAAATGGTATCACCTCCTATCTTCGTTCCATTAAATCCTCCACCAGGTTGTTTCGGTTGAGGCGCGTCATAAGTGGTTCCCGACCTCAACGTAACCTTACTCACATTTGCCTTTTCGGGCATTTGGACTGTAGATGGGAGTTTCCCTGCATTTCCCTTCAAATCACCCACCGAACTGGCCAGTTGAGCTAACTGCCTATTCATCATATCCATGTTCGCCTTATGTTCCTTCTGGGCGTTTTGCATCCCCTGCACGACCTCATTATGGGATTGCAATTCTCCTTTGATGCTCTGTTGTGATGCTAGCATTTCACCCATCATGTCTTCAACGGATCTCCTTGACCTGCTCGAGTTTTGGAAGTGACTTGGCCCTTGGTGTTGATAGTTCTGGGAGGTTTGCTGGCCTTGATTAGGCGGGTATTGGTTATACTGGGCAGGAGGGGTGTACTGATCTTGAGGATATTGATTCTGGTGCTGGCCTTGGAATTGATTTTGGTTCTGATGGTTTTGGGGTCCTGGGTTTGGCTGATTTTGGAAGTTTTGGAAGTTTCTCTGGTGGGGTGGCACATAGACAGGGTTCGGGTTCTGTGGGTTTTGGTTTTGGGAATGTTGGTTTCTTCCTGACCAGTTGGGCTGGTAGTCTGGGTTCGCTGGTCCACGGTTAGGGTTTTGGTTCGGATGGGGGTTATACTGGCTCTGACCTTGGTTCTGATTTTGGCTCCCGTCACCCCATCGGAAGTTTGGATGATCCCTCCATGATGCATCCCGTTGCCTACCTTGAATCCAATGCCCACTAGAGTTGAAGTACCCCGCAACATTAACTTGCTCCATATTCCCGAAGTCATTAGGCTGATCATAGTTCGGTCCTTGATTTCCCTGCTCTGCACCCTTGTAATTCCCAGCTGGGGGAGGTGGTGGAGTGCTCTTCTCGATCGCACTCAGAAGTGACTTCTTCAGCTCATCCATTTTCAAATCCATTTTCTGCTCCAGTGTATTTTCCTGATCAGTAACCGAGGCAACAACAGCCCGCTCTCGGTTATATCCTTCCCTTGAATGGTCATACTCTTTCTTTGCATTCAGTAGCTTCCTTAGGACTCTCTTTGCTTCGCTAACCCCGCAATTGCGTGAAGCTTCCTCCCGACGATGAATTTGCCAGGTCCTTGGTTACCGCGTTCATGCCTTCGTAGAAAGTATGATGTACTTCAATGTCCGCCATGCGATGGTTGGGACACGATTCCAAAAGACCCATGTATCTTGCCCAATAATCACTCAAGGGCTCATCATACCCTTGCTTCACATTAGTTATTTCCCTCTTCAGCGCGCTTGTCTTGGATGACGGAAAAAACTCGCCCAGAAATGCTGACTTGAAATCGGCCCAAGTCTCGATGGAGTTGGGGGGCAGGCGCATGAACCAGGTGTTGGCTTCCCCTTTTAGCACAAATGGCCAAGCCTTCAACCTATAATCATCCTCCGTCGCTCCTGCCGGTCTCCTCTGCGCCCTACAAATTTTGCAAAACTCATGAAGAAACTCATACGGCCCTTCATAGCTCTTCCCACTGTATGTAGGCAGGATTGCGATCACATGAGGCTTCACATCGCAGGCGGTTTGGCCTGGAGTAACGACTATGGCTTGCGGGGGCTCTCCCTCAGTATGCGCGTTCAGCGTCCCGATCTCCGGGTCCTCATCTCCCTGGTTGGCCATTTCCCTTGGGTTGCCTTCCAACAGTGGTATCTCTTCTGGTATCGGTCCCTCTATGGTGCCCTTCTCCTCGTCACTACTCGTCCCTAGGTCAGACAAGGTGGTCGACAAGCCAGAACGAGTGGTTACGAGTATAGACCCTCGCTGAAGTATCTTCGGTCTCCCCTGGTCAGGAGCCGAACTGCTTCTCATAAACTGAAATGGAAAGAAAAGGAAAAGAAGATTATGCACAATATATACGCCAAAGTATCACACACAAAAGTAACTAGTAACGCCATCCATCCCCGGCAACGGCGCCATTTGAAACGATGGATTTCTCAGGGTGCTTAGGTGTCGTTCAAGCAAGGATATGTCCTACTGGTCAGGATAGAGATCCTAACTAAGCCTAGACCCTGGTTTCAAAAATTTCTCAACCCACTTCTACTGATTAGTATAGTGGTGGTAAGGGTCGAATCCCACAGAGATGGTGCGTTAAAACTATTGTGGTTGATATTCTGGATGGTTTGGTTAGCTACCACGCTCGGGTTGAGTCTCTACCTAGGCAAGAACTTAAAGGTAATTTCCTACTGACTAGAATGGGGAAAGGAGTGTAGGGGTGCAGCTGTGTACGTGGAAATGGGGAGACATTTTTGTAACAGGAAATATTTAGAAGGTACGGGATTCTATTTTGGGCTAGACAGAATATTCAGAGGGTAGTGGTAGTCAAGGTGACTGGGCTGACAGATCTGCAGGTTATAACGAAAAGCAAAGGACAAAAAGTAAAAAAAAAGCAAAAAGCATCTAAAAAAGCAAGTGGTCCCCAACATTTGACAGGGACATCATCTTCTTCAGCAACACAAACTGAAATCAGAAAACAATTCCAGATTCAACACGGAACACAGTTTATCAATTCGCGAACACAGATCCACAAATACGAACACCAAATCTTAAATCAAGCACAGAAAATGCAACTCCGCATACTGATCAGCAGGAAAACGAAACGAACTCAAACAAGACTTCACATGCAAACGATTCACTCACGATCAACAGTTCCACACTTAACTAAGGAATTTTGATGGAAACAAGAAAGGAAAGTTTCAGCACTTAAAAAAACACTAAGGAATCTTAGATCTGAGCTAACTAGGCGGAATAGAAAGGAAAAGAAAATGACACAATATACGAAACGGAAATCAACTTCATAGCATAAACATGTTCGGATCTTCCACAAGTACTTCAAAACAGAAAATATCCAAAGCAACAAAAGATCCAACGTAAGAAGCAAAGCGAATTAAACTACGAAAGCGAGTAAAAGTGTTTTGCCACTCCGGGCGATGATATCTCTAACTACGGTTCTGCTGGCTGGAACGAACGATCTGGAATTCCGGGAACATCTAAATCTTCAAGTGACCATGGCACTGGCGAGAGAAACGAGATTCTGGACTGGGCTGAAGGACTGAACTCCGAGAGAATTCTACCTAAGAGTGATGATGATGATCTTTTTTTTTTCTCTCTCCAAGTGGCTTCCTTTTATAGGGAGGCTTTACCCTTGATTTTAGGGTAAGACCTTGCGGTTGAGATGACTTCTTTGCCCTTAATTGTGATTGAGCAGTCCCAGCTATCCTCCTTCTCCATCTCGAGCCATATTTGCATGTATACTGGTCAGTACGTAATCGTCCTGACGCCCTTTTCACTTGAAGTGTCTGAAACTCTGCCTACTGGCTAGAATGCTTACCCTGCACGCTTAAGCAACTAGTTTTTGCAGATATAATTCAATTACGCACATCATACTGACCAGTAACCTAGGCCTAGAATACGACTTATCATAACTCTATAGGAAGTTTGTCTCTTGATCAGGTTGATAATCTAGAGAAATTTCACTTCGAATAAATTGAAAAAAAAGACGATAGTAGCTACATATAGACAAGTTGCAATTGGTCGATATATCATTAAAATATCACTCGATCTCGTCTCGATGATTATATTACCATTTATTTCAATGCAAGCTGCCTTAGTTCGATCAAGTGATAACCAATCTCTACCCATGATAATATCAATTTGTGTATGAATAAGAGAATCAATATTCGCTGGCAGCTCAAATGAATTAACTCACACCACGTAGTCTAGATAAACCGTGTTGTATAATGAAACCTGCCAGCTCATAATCAACAACAAACATAGTTCTTTGTAAACACAAAAACTCTCTTTAATTCTCATCACAATACACTTCGTGCATATATTTATCATTAAATTCTCTAGGAAAATCATCTGAACTGAGTACCAGAGGTTGTATCAAGATGTGGGACTGTTTCTCACCAATAGTAAGTATTGCTTCAAAGAAGAGACATTATGTAATCAAAACGCTCATCTGACATACAACTCATCTGATTAAACATATATTCTATCCTTTTCAACCATATCTCAGTCACGGCTGGATCAGTAGTCTCATAAAGTCAACAATTCCATTTTTGGTGCTATTTAATGTTTCTACCTCTTTGATTCATCATTGGTCCATGTATTTACTAGAAATCACCATATGATGCAATATGTATATGAGATGTTTCTATAATTAATTGATGATGCAGGGCGGCTGACCCTTCTCTCCTCAGTGAGATATGTTCATGACAATACAAATGCAAATGAAACTTATAACATAAATGTATCATATGATATACATGAATACTATGTCCCAGCGGGATTCTATCCCCGCTCTGATACCACCTTAAACTGTCACACCTCAACCCCTCTGACGTATACTCTTATAATACATAAATCCCTTATCATAAAAGCAATCAATACACGTGTCTAATTCATAGAACACACATACTATATAATTCTAAAATCATCATTTAACAAGTACATATTTCAAAACATTCTACACAGTAGTGGAACCCTGTCACCACTCTATATACTATACATTCATCTACATGCAAAATGATGAGGAGGAGAAGGTTGCCAAAATGCGTCAGCCGCCGAACCTGATAACATGTGGAGTTCCTATGACCCATGTCAGTCAAAACTTTACTGTTATCTTATTCCTGAAAAATTAGTGGTTTATATGAGCCCAAATCAGTATATATAAATCTCCACCTTTAATCTCACATGATACAAACATCAAGCATATTCTTTTATCAATACATAAAATCAGAAACAAAAATAAACATAATTTAAAAACAAACCATTTCATATTCATATGCATATGCCACTCTATTCAATTTATTATTCTGTAACAGTCAAGCCTGGTATCTGCCCGGGATTCCTCTATGACCCGAAGGTCCCTCTGTAATTGGACTCATAGGTCCCTCTGTATTTGACCCAAAGGTCCCAATATGTTTGACCCGAAGGTCCCAATATGTTTGACCCGAAGGTCCCAATATATCCACTGTGATTTCAGATCCAGGGCAAAACCGTCACAGATCCTCTTTAATCCAATGATTCACATAATCGGTATCATGAACACATCATTTGCATCAATAACATATCCATATCATATTCCATCAAATTATCCAATATATCTAAAAAAAACATGTCCATTCAGCAATCAAATATTCTATCATATTCGACCATCAAAATCAAACAATTCATAATCATATCAATTTCTTACCATATAATCCAATAGTTCACTTCAATTCAACATATAACAAGCAACCACATAACACATGTAAAACTAAAAGTGTGATTTATACACACCTGCTTACGAAAAAATCCATCCGAACATTTGATTTTGCTTCTTGATTCAGGACATTCGATTCTTCTCGTTTTCTTTCTTTTGTTTCCGTTCCCTACTAAATATGTCTATATCTAAAGGAATTAAAGTATTCGTTGTTCTCTGTTTTCCCTTCCTCCCCTATCCACCAACTTTACGTATATATATAGATATTTGATTTATAAAATAATGAAAACAAAAGATAACCATGCATGTTACGTTGCTTCCCTTTAAGGATATTAGTGGCACTACTAAATGAGAACATGTGTGCAATAAAATTATATATATATGAATTGCATCGTATTTACTATTTTATTTATAATAGAATATTCTTCTAGAATCACTCAACCTATTTCTATTTCTTTTTCTCTTTTTATAACTATATGTGTATAATAAAAGAAATCACATCACATATATATAGTATACATATATGCGTACATCTATGACATTTTAAGTTAATGACTAATAAATACAAATTTGTTATTAATATATAACTAACTCATCATACTAATCTGTTAAAATTTATTAATGCTCTCTGTAATTTGAAGGATAATAAAATGTGTGAAACCTAATAAAATGCACAAATATGCAAATATGATGCATGTTTTGGGTCATGGATGTCACACTTATATTCCACTAACTTTTTCAATTCACTTTCTACTACATTTCTTAAAACCGCACCCCGTCAAATGTGCCATTGTATGATGTATGGAAGAGTACTTACTTCTCAATCTCTCACTAACTTTTGATTTGTGAAGTTAACGTTAGAATGAATTCGAACAAATCAGACTGAAAAGAGCATAAAATAAATCAGAATGGGAAAAAAACGCCAATAATATAATCTCACTTAAATAAATCGAGCCGTCGTACTCGTATTGATAATTGGTAGTCAAAATGAACAAGCGCAAAGATGTTGAACTGAAGCTCCAATAATTTAATTCGTACATGATTTTCATGCTACCTATATCACGTCAATCACACCCACAAATAATTAAATAATTATGATAATGGTACTCCCTTTAGGCCATCCACAATAGGAATAGCCCAGCCATAGCCTAGCCAATGCCACATCATCAGCACTAACAATCCTCCTGCCACATCATCAAAACAAGCAAATAACTCAGCATAGCCCAGCCATAGCCTAACCACATACTGTCCACATCACTATTAACAAATATGTACAAAATGAAATAATTAACAATCACACAATATACGGAATTAAATTTACGAAACAAAACGAGAAAATTCACTAATATTAATAAAATTTAAAAAGTACATTAATTAAAAAAATTACAAAATTAAAAAAAAAACTAACGTCGTGCAGTCCTCCGCGCCCATAACTCTTCAATTAAATCATTTTGGAGTCAAATATGAGCCTCCGTTTGGCGCATGTCGGCATGTGCTTGGAGGCGGCCGTCTTCATCGTGGGGTACCCCACTCCGTACGTTAGGGCGGCAACGCCGTGGCTTGGACCAGCTTCATCGTCGTGTTGGCCCAATCAGTCAGTTGTCCACCTTCATCTTCGACAATCATGTTGTGCATGATTATACAGACGTACATTATATCAGCAATGCAGTCGACGTGCCACAAACGCGTTGGCCCCTTAACTGCCGCCCATCGAGCCTGGAGCACACCAAATGCGCGTTCCACGTCCTTGCGCGCCGACTCCTGCCGTGCCGCAAAGTAGGCCTTCTTCTCATCTCTGGGCATCGGATCGTCTTCACAAAGACGGGCCACCTAGGGTATATATCCCATCCGCCAAGTAGTAGCCCATATCATGTCGGTTGTCGTTGGCGACAAAACTGATGGCCGGACCGACACCCTGACACTGCTCGTGAAAAAGTGGCGACGAGTTGAGGATGTTGAGGTCGTTGTTCGAACCAGCTATCCCAAAATACGCATGCCAAATCCACAGCCGGTAATCAGCTACGGCCTCAAGGATCATCGTGGGATTCTTTCCCTTGTAGCCGGTAGTGTACATCCCCTTCCAGGCGGCGGGGCAGTTCTTCCACTCCCATGCATACAATCTATGCTGTCTAACATCCCTGGGAACCCATGTTGTTCCCCGTGCATCCGCAGCAGATCCCGGCAGTCATCGGGGGTAGGGGTAGGCTTCGAAGGTACTGATCAACGAATATTTCAATCACGCCCTGACAGAAATACTTCATACACTCCAGGGCAGTAGTCTCACCGATGTGGAGGTACTCGTCCCACATGTCTGCAGCGCCTCCGTAGGCAACTGCCGGATTGCCGCAATGCACTTTTGAATAGGAGTGTGGCCGGGTGTGCCAGCCGCATCGTGCTAAAGCGGAAATACAGATATCGTTGCTCCAATCCGTTAACAATACGCATAAACAGGGACCTGCGCATCCTAAAACGGCGCTGAAAAGGTTGGCGTTGAACGCGGCCTGTGCGAAGTAGTCTTCGTATAGGCGCTGATGTGCAGCTACGTGATCACGATCAATCACGCTCGGCGGCTTGTACCACTGGTCGAGGTCGAGGTACCGCCGGCTGCAAGGCCCTCTGCATCCATTGATCAATCTCACGGTTCGTATAGGCCTCTAGCGCTTCGTTCATTATACGCTCGTACTCCTCAGCATCCCCACCACTCCCACCACTACCACCGGCGTTACTCATTTCTAGGTGTTGATCTTGTACAGAAATTAAGATAGAGAGAGTACTCGTTAATACAAGTGGTGCGAATATAAATGACGGGCAAATCGTTATATATAGTGTTTCGGAAATAAAAAAAAAATTAAAAAATCGCGCTAGGTGATCCGGGACGCAGTAGAAGTCGTAGCGCCTAGCGGATCGCCTAGCGCACCGCCTAGCGCCACGGGAACCGCCGAGCGCTAGGCGGTTTTTTTTTGCGAAAATCGCTGGACGGCTGCAATAGAACGCCTAGCGCCGACGCTCGGCTAGGCGGTGCGCTAGGCGCTATTGTGGATGCTCTTTTCTCTAGCTTCATCCACATGCTTGACCTCGCAACACATCCAGGGATCCCAATATCAGGCAAACTAAGAACAATCTGTTTGCCACGCCCAACTCCACTCCCTTCCATGTTGTAGCATTGTCAGGCATTGCAATAAGGCAGGTTCCGACTACTCCCTCCCTGTCACAACCACAAATAACTGCATTTGTATCCCATGGTGGGACATTCAGCTTGATGATCAATCAAGAAGAACTAGTTTCTTAGGAGGAGAGTTAAACAAGATATGTACGGATCGTCAAATTGATTCAGGGACGCCTTGGAATACTAATATCAGTATCCAGGAAAACAAGACCAGCTAGAGGTGCCCTCAATCACAACATCTTCCTCGCTGCTGCTACTGGTGACCAAAGACAAGGGCGTACTTGCTTCCAGTTCCTTGTCAGGCACAAAAGCATTATCACTGTCGCCATCTTCAAGCTGCTCAAAATGCATCTGATAAAACATGCTCTTTGCTTCACCTGAAATGCTATATTGCATCAGTTGGGAACAATGCCAGATAGACCAGAGATTGTGCAATACGTAACCAGATAGCATAAGCATGAGTTGCTTCTTTCAAATTAGAATAAGCAACATCATGAATATCAGATGTACAATTGAAAGACCAATCATATACTCCATCCGTCCCTTAAAAATATGAAATATTTCTTTTTTAATTTGTCGCTTAAAATTATTAACTTCTGAATTTAGAAAACTTTTCTTACTAATGAGGTGGGGCTCATTCTTCACTAACAATACTTCAACCATTTTTTTCTATCTATCTCTTACTTAACAATTGTGCATTAAAACCTGCGCCCCTTCAGAATTTCA
Source organism: Salvia splendens (assembly GCF_004379255.2). Lineage (NCBI taxonomy): Eukaryota > Viridiplantae > Streptophyta > Magnoliopsida > Lamiales > Lamiaceae > Salvia > Salvia splendens. The sequence goes on from NC_056042.1 coordinate 9,475,706, forward strand.
TATTTTTAAGGGACTGATGGAGTATGTAGCTAAAGCAGCTTTTTCAGCACTACGCTCATCATGAGTATCAAAAAGCTCATCAACGCACAAACATACAGAAACCACTGAAATTTGTAAATACAAAATGAATCAAATAGGAAAACTCACCAGGGGATTGAACTGCCAGAGTCGCTATGTGATATTCTTCTGCATTTAAGGTTAACTTTCTGGCATAATCCTGTCGTTTAGGTTGCCTGAAAGAGGTCTCTGGAAAATCTCCCTCTTCAAAAGGACGTTTAATCCCCATTCTCTGTATAAAGAATAAAGGGACATCAAATTTAATTCTTAGCAAAGAAAGAACATACACATAGTAAAAACTCAAAAGGCCCTTAATGTACGTCATTTTGGGACCCCAGTGTACATGTTAGTAAGAGCAAAAGAAATCAATAAAATTTGAGAAAGCAAGCAAATGAAGTATGAACGCAATCTCAGAAGCTAGGAAACAGAAAATAACAAAATTGACAAACATAATTTATTATGTATGCAAACTATACGTCAATTAAGCCTGTGCCACAAAAGGGAAGGAAATTAGGAAGTATATATTACAAAACTTGTAAAAACATATAAAGCAAATAGATACGTTTCGATTGCAACATCCAATGATCCAACAAACACCAAGTGACCCAACTACAACTTATGACAACCAGTGCAAGACATAAAGTCACCTTGCTACTAAAAGGTGGTTGGAGAGATTTACACTGAAGAGATGAAATAACATTAAATGAGTATAGACTAATGAACAACATTCACCAACTTTCTACACAAAACAACAACTGATTACATGGAACAACACAAAAGGCATTATTGACAAATACTTTAAGCTATGAATATAAAACTAAATAACATCAGCCAATAGATTACTTTCTTTATCAACTTTGTAAGATTCCCATGCAAAAAAAAACGCATGCACGTATCATTGGTTTAACTAGCAAAAACTAAAATAAAATTCTACTACTAAATAAGCTAAAGATAAATAATTTTTCATGACACAAACCATCTGAGACTTGACTGCAACAACTATTGAGATAAAAACAGAGCTATAAAAAAAACCACAATTTCACACCCAAACCTAACCGTAGATGTACAAATCCCCCGCCCCAAAAAAATACAAAAGGTAAAATCAAATTAAGATATAAACGTACCAAAACCCTAAATCAATTCGCAGATCCGAGGAGCTTTGAGATTGAACAATCCCCAAGAATACGCAAACCCTAGGTGTCCGAAAATCTCCGGATAAAATTAGGGTTTCAAAATCAATTCTATATAATAAATCCAAAAAAATGCAAAATAATTTCGATGAATAAATCTAACGCATCGACGGATTCACAGTGAAACCCTAGAATTTTTGGAATCAATAGAATTCCGAGAAGAGAGGCGTCAGACGAAAGAGGATAGAACGAATTGAATAGAAAATAAATCGAATTGTATGTCAAACTAAAAAATAAAATAAATTTGGAGAATCCACTTGATGAGATCGGAGGAATTTGGGGGAAAAATTGGTACGACCGCGTCTTTTTTTGTAGAGAAGATGAGGATCCGCATGCGATGACCCGGAATTTGACCCGCACGTGACAGACTGCTAGTAACACGTGCATAAATTAAAGGCCCGATTTGGTTTGGTTTCAATGAAAAACTATGAGTCCATGTCGGCCCACTCCATTTTACACTCTATTCCACAATTTGGGCATGAAAACCATTAATCTAATCAACAAATTTTCAATATGAAATTAGTTTTATTTTTATATATTATTATTATTAATTTAATTCATACATAATTTTTTTATATTTAATTAATAACCATCAACCACATCATTATATATTTTATAAACAAAAGCACTATAAATGACAAGCTGAAAATTATAAAACAAACAAACAAAAAACGTAAATTATGTCAAAGAAGAAGGATTATGTGTGTAGGAAAGGAGCTTTTTTGTATGTGCAAAATATAGCAAATGTGATCTCTATTTATAGAGGATAAAAAATAATGAATTTTGATATAAATTTCATATTTTTTAATACTCTCTCAATCTGTGGAAAAATATCTCATATTGTCATTTTAGAGTGTCTACCATTTAAAGTCTCATTTTACCTTTTTTTCATTCTAAGTAAGTGGAATCCACCACTCAACAAAATTATTACACCCTCATTATATTAATAAATCAATTATTCCATATAAAAGTGAGGTACATATTACTAATTCATTTTCATATTTTTCTTCACAAAGTTAAACAATTTTTAAAAACCGATGCCGAGTCAAAATGAGACTATAATATGTAAAAGATTTTTACATTTCAAATAAAATATTTACCAACCAATGATTATACTAAATGCATGTTAATCTTTTTGGCTGAATATTTTGTTTTAAAATTAGTGTATATAGGTGATATTTACTTAATTGAATGTCAGTCGTGCCAAATAAAATAGACAGAGCTCAAGACAGGAAAGGTAGCCATATAGTTAAAGTAACTAACAAATCTTGGAATTTTGCAGGTAATTATTAATCAATGATTACGTACTAAGAAAAAATTAGTACGTAGAGAGACAAGGTTTGTTAAGAAATATCCGTATAAAACTAAATCGCAAATGGTAGGTCTTGCTATTTTTTATTCTATCATTGTACTTGTTTAAATCTATACCCGAAAACATAATTTTCTTGACGAATTTATTAATCAAAAGGCTAGGTGCCTGCCAAAGTTGTTACTCCATATCTGTATGTTGTCACATTCAAATTAGGTGATTTTTCTAAATGTCTGAGAACTTCATTCATCAATATAGTATTCTCAATGGACAAAAGTAATTTGTATTGAATATTACTTTATTTTGACCTAACATGGAGTGATGTGGGGAAATGGAATATGCAAAAGAAAAGAAAAGCAATATGTCTTTAATTTTACGTGCAGTTTAATTGTATTTTGCCGTAGTTGTATTCTATGAATGGTTTGATTTTATGTTTCTAACAATTGATATAATTAGTGGAATGACAATTTCGTTACTAGTTCGAATTCCACTTATATGTTTTTGTCAAGGGAATATATTAACTATGAATATATTTTAGTGAAATACTATACATTTATACTTTTCATATTAATTTATTCACAAAGTACGATTGACAATAACTAAATTTGAGTGGCACATAAATTTTGACCATAATACTACTTCGATATTTGTGACATTTGATTCAAAAAATAAAATATAATGCAAATTTAAAGCCATAATACTAACATATTAGTAGGAAAATAATTAGAACCCGTTTATTATCTTTATTATTTATGCACTTTTTCAACAATAAAATAAGAAAATGAATGTAGGGTAAGAAGAAATAACAAAAAAGGGTAAAATATTTAATAGGCCGTGGTAAAAGTAAAAATAAGTTTGTCAAGGAGCGTGTGAGTGAGTACAATACATGATACAAAACAAAAGACTTGTGTTGTTGTTCTATCTGGAATAGTCGCCAATCTATCTAAAAGCCATGTCGTCACATTATCGAGAATGCAAATATCACAAATAAGGAGTTAGAAGATAAGTTTATTTTCTACTATGGCTTGAATATTGAGTGGACAATAAATTACGAGTCCATTGATTAAATAGTAAACAAACAATATAAACTATCAACACATTTTCTTTTGCTAGGGCACTATATGTTTCGACCCACGTCTAGCAACGGAGGTATCTTGGGGCGTGGGGGCTCATAATTTACATTTGTTCATAAAAAATAATGTAGTATGTATATTTTAAATATATTATCAAATGCAAATCATAATGTTACAATTGTTCTATGTAAACACTTTTTCGTCATTCTCTTATAGAGTAGTACTATAACGTTACAACTCTCCACCTCTTTAGTTGAATTGTTATTATAAATAGATAAATATGAAGTTTTTTACTTAATATTTTATTCATTTTTACTTAATATGTAGTTTTTATGTAGTTCAAAGCCAACGACTACATATCCTTATGCTTATATACCTTGTGAGGGTTGAGCTTGTGTCTGCATGCATATGCATTCGCTATTTCCACTCATGTGGGGGATTGTAAAAAATCATGGATTAAAATATGCCCGGTCAATGGATTTTGACCAAATAATAAATGTGACGAGACATTTAATTTTGTGAAATTAAATGACATATCGTCGATCTACATTTTACGTAGATAAATGTAGTATATTCACTTTCTCAAATCCGATTTCCGGTGAGTGAGAAATAGTGGATTAAAGTTGGGCATAATTAGCTTTTAATTAAAGCTTGGAGTTGGAGCTTAGGGAATAATTAACTAGTGTTAATTATCCCACATTGGAGGATTAACACATCTTTTAATGTGTATAAATTAAGTGACTTTATGTTACTTAATAATTATAGTGGACCAAGATGGGTGAAAGAGCCCACATGCGCGCACGCGCGCGCCGCCGCCGCCGCCCGCCCGAGCCCGTGCTCGTGGTCGTGGTCGCGGTCGCGGGCCCCGATCCCGATCCCGATCCCGATCTCGATCTTGGACTTGGATCTTGGCAATTGGTATTTGGGCTTGGTGCTTGGCCCAAACTATTCTTTTTAGACCATCGCCGAGTCAGCAATCCAAGTGGCTTGGCACATCGTCAAGCGAGGCACAGTCACGGCTGCCACGTGAGAAATCCACACGCTCCACACGCGAATGGCACACTCCTGCCACACGCTTGTAACCGCCGTCGGTTACGAATCTGCCATGATGAGCCTTCATGGCTTGGTTGACCCTGCATGGTGGCTTGGCCTATAAATAGGCTAGCCATACCAATGCATTAGGACACACATACAAGCATTCTCTGCATAAGTTCTCTCCCTCTCTCTGCATTGGTTTTCTGTCGAAGCTCTGCCCTCTCCTCCATCCCGTTCGCCGGAGCTCTACAGATTGCGGTGCTGCATCAATAGAGACGTAGCCGTTTTACCTTTGGGGACGACACGCCAAACCGAAGAGCACTACCGGGGCGTATCTCGTCTTGCGGGAAGAGGCCTCCTCGACTCGGCTATCATACCATACTGGTTTAGTTGCTTCTTTTTTAAGTTGTAATTTCAGTTCAGTTCTTCCCTCTGTATTCCTTCTTTTGGGTTGTATTACGCCCGGTTTTGCTATCTTGTAATCCAGAAACCAACAATCGCAAGACGAGATAACTTGCCTTGAAGGGATTTGGACCTTTTAAACTGAACTTAATAATTTCGAAACTTAAAACACCTTTGCTGGAGATGTCGACGAAATCTAACACCACTGCTGCCGCCACCACCGCCGCCATTCCTTCCACCATGGCGACCACTGGACCGGTCAATACGTCGTCGATTCCGACGATGATGCCCACTCCCGGGCGCTATCCCTCTTCATCAACAACCCCTTGGGAGTTCGTTAACCCCCTTGGGCTCACTGGTGGATCCACCTCGAGTGGATCGGTTGGTTCCACTTTTAGTGGTTCCTTCGGATCCTTTAATGGATCGAGTGTTGGGGCCTTCGGGCCTCACACGAATGTTGGGGCCTTCGGGTCTCATGCGAGTGCTAGTCCCTTCGGGGATAGTACGTTCATGGCGGGCTCTATGCCTAACATGAATGGTGGGGGCCCTATGCCCAACCATGTTGTTGGCTCCTTCGGGGGCAACGGAATTGGTTCCTTCCAAGGACCAACTGCGGTACCTTTGGCACCAAGAATGATGTCACCTGCCGAGAAACCACCCAAGTTTGGAGGATCAGACTTCAAGAGGTGGTATCAAAAGATGTTGTTCTACTTGACAACATTGGGCGTCGCCAACTTTCTCACTGAAAACGAGCCGCCCACACCAAGCGACCAAGAGACTAGGCTCGAAGTCATGGCAGATTATGAAGCTTGGAGGAAAGGAGATTACCTTTGTAAAAATTTCATTCTAAGTGCTTTAGATGATAGTTTGTACAATGTATACTCCAATGTAACCACATCTAAACAAATGTGGGAAAGCCTAGAAAAGAAATATAGCATAGATAATGCTGCAGGGACTGAACAGGTTGTAGCGTCCAAGTTTATGGACTACAAGATGGTCGACTCTCGACCCATCATGGAGCAAGTCCAAGAGCTCCAAATGATCATCCACTCCTTAGTGGCTGAAGGGATGACCTTGCCCGATAAATTCCTAAGGTGCAAGATCATTGACAAACTCCCTCCAAGTTGGAAGGACTTCAAGAGTTATCTCAAGCACAAGCGAAAGCAGATGACCCTTGAAGACTTGATCGTGAAGTTGCGCATTGAGGCAGATGTGCGCAAGAGCGATCAAAAGGCTAAGGGATTCACCCCAAATGAAGCCAAAGCCAATCTGTTGGAGCGGGGCGGTCCCTCCAACAAACGCCCTCGCCCAAACCGTCCAAGTGACAAAGGGAAGGGAAAACAGCCTTCAAAGAAGTTTGAAGGCGACTGCTACAAATGTGGCAAACAAGGCCACTTTGCAAAAGACTGCCGCAGCAAGAAGAAGAAGCCGGCTGCCCACGTCGTTGAGAAGGAGTTCAAGGACTGGGATGAAAATGACCTCATTGCTGTGGTCACTGAAGAGGTCAACCTTGTTAACAACAACAAGGGTGGCTGGTATATTGATACCGGTGCTACTGCACATGTTTGCGCAGATAGGAGTATGTTCTCCACCTACAACAACGTTGAAGGGAGAAAGATAAACATGGGGAATCAAGCCTCGTCTGAAGATGACGTCTGGCGTCTCAATCACCTTGAAGGATACGCTGCACGTTCCAGACATCCGGAAGAACCTAGTTTCAGGATCAATACTAGTGAATAGGGGTTTTAAACTTGTATTTGAATCTGATAGGTTTGCATTGTATAAGTTTGGGAAGTCCCTCGGAAAAGGTTATGTAACCGACGGACTTTTCAAGCTTAGTGTAGCAACACTGCGTGTTCCAAAGCCATTGGCTAATAATAATAAAGCATCTACTTCCTCTTATTTGACCGAGTCTTCAAATTTGTGGCATTGTAGATTGGGACATGTAAATTCAAAAGCCATTAAAAGATTAGTGAATTTAGATTTACTAAAGGCTAATGAAGTAGATAATCAAGATAAATGTGAAATTTGTCTTGAAGCAAAAATGACTAAGTTGCCGTTTCATTCGGTTGAACGAAGCACAAAACCCCTTGAATTAATTCACACGGATGTATGTGATTTAAAGATGGTGCAAACTAGAGGTGGTAAAAAGTACTTTATCACTTTCATAGATGATTGCACAAGGTATTGCTACATTTATCTTTTAAGAAGTAAAGATGAAGCAATAGAAGCGTTCAAAAATTATAAGAACGAGGTTGAGAATCAACTTGGTTGTAAAATTAAAATGGGTCGAAGCGATAGAGGAGGCGAATATGTAGCCCCGTTTGAGGAGTTATGCAACGCAAGTGGTATAATTCATCAAACAACTGCTCCATATTCACCACAATCTAATGGTGTTGCAGAACGCAAAAATCGAACTCTAAAAGAGATGATGAATGCACTGCTTCTAACTTCAGGATTACCACATAACATGTGGGGGGAAGCTGTTTTGACAGCCAACTATATCTTGAATAAGATCCCTCTCAAAGGAAAAGATGTTACTCCTTATGAGTTGTGGAAGGGAAGGAAGCCATCCTACAAATACCTCAAAGTGTGGGGGTGTTTGGCAAAGGTGATGGTTCCTCCGCCCAAAGAAGTTACAATCGGACCTAAGACGGTTGATTGCATCTTCATTGGATATGCACTTAACAGTAGTGCATATCGATTTGTTGTTCACAAGTCTGAAATATCGACTATAACAGTAGGGACAACAATTGAGTCAAGGAATGCCGTATTTCTCGAAAATACTTTCCTTGCAAAGACAAAGAAAAAGTCGTAACCAATTCTGAGACAAGAATTGAGGAAGAAGCCACTAGTTCTAAACCAGTGGAGGGTGAAACCACTAGTTCTAAATCAGCGGATGAGGAACCTGAATCGCGCAAGCGTGCAAGGCCCGATCCAAAAGATACAGTACTAAGACGTGGTAATAGAGTCAGAACACCAAAAACATTTGGTCCTGACTACATTGCTTTCATGTTGGATGAAGAACCAACATCGATAAAAGTAGCCTTTTTTGGCCCAGACGGGCTGCATTGGAGAGAAGCTGTTCAAAGCGAAATTGATTCAATTTTGCTAAACCACACTTGGGTGTTGGTAGATCTACCTGAAGGTGCGAAACCTCTAGGTTGCAAATGGGTACTTAAAAGGAAATTTAAGGCCGATGGAACAGTGGATAAATTTAAAGCCCGACTAGTAGTAAAGGGTTTTAAACAAAAGGAAGGACATGACTTCTTCGATACCTATTCACCTGTAACAAGGAATACATCTATGCGAGTGCTTCTCGCTATTGCTGCATTGCACAATCTTGAGATTCATCAAATGGATGTAAAGACCGCGTTTCTAAATGGTGAACTAGAAGATGAAATCTATATGGAACAACCCGAAGGGTTTGTAGTACCTGGACAAGAGAAAAATTTATGCAAGCTCTTAAAGTCCCTATATGGATTGAAACAAGCGCCATTGCAATGGCACTTGAAGTTTGATAATGTGATGTTATCAAACGGGTTTAAAATCAACGAGTGCGACAAATGTGTCTACATCAAGAGCACTAATAACGGTCATGTTATAGTGTGTCTATACATTGATGATATGCTAATCTTGGGTAGCAACACTCAAGTAATTAACGATACAAAGGCCATGTTAAAGAGAAACTTTGACATGAAAGACATGGGTCTAGTCGATGTAATTCTTGGAATGAAGATTCTAAGGACGAATGATGGAATCATCTTAACACAATCACATTATGTTGAGAAGATATTGAATAAATTCAAAGCCTATGATGGCGCGCCGGTTAAGACTCCGATTGAACTCGACGTTCACTTGAGCAAAAACAAAGGCGAGCCCGTTGCACAAGAAGAGTATGCACGGGTCATCTGGTGCATTATGTATTTAACTAATTGCACTCGACCCGACATTGCTTGTGCCGTGAACAAGTTGAGTCGTTACACGAGCAATCCAAGCAAAGAGCATTGGAGAGCTCTTGTGAGGGTTTTGAGATATTTAAAACATACTCAAAATCTTGGGCTACACTTCTCGAGATACCCCCCGGTACTTGAAGGGTACTGTGATGCCAATTGGATATCCGATAATAGAGACTCACTTTCAACAAGTGGATACGTCTTTACTATTGGGGGTGGTGTTGTATCGTGGAAATCTACAAAACAGACATGTATAGCCCGATCAACAATGGAATCGGAGTTCATTGCCTTTGATAAGGCGGGTGAGGAAGCCGAGTGGCTTAAGAACTTCCTTGAAGATATTCCATGTTGGTCTAAGCCAGTGCCACCAGTGCTAATCCACTGCGATAGCCAAGCGGCTATTGGAAGGGCAAACAATGGTTTCTAGAACGGTAAGTCTCGACATATACGTCGACGACATAACACCGTGAGACATTTGATCACAACTGGCGTGATTACAATTGACTATGTGAAGTCAATAGATAATCTAGCGGATCCGCTAACCAAAGGGTTAAACCGTGATCAAATGAATAAGTTGCTAGAGGGAATGGGTTTGAAATCCACAAACTAAAGAATTATCATAGTGGTAACCCAACCATGATGACTGGAGATCCCAAGAACTTGGTTCAAAGGGACAACTAAGCTATGAGAGTTCATGAGAAACACTCAACTATATCTATTCCCTAGAGAGCAATAGAGTGTTGGAGAACTTGCCTAGTGGTAAAGGCCAAGTCTATGACTTCTAATGGTTCTTAAGAATCTCAAAGAGATGGAGTTCTCAAAGAGACCAAGTATGGCAAGGTACTTAAGTAAGAGTCACCTATATAAGTGCGAAGTGTGGTCGCTTCATAAAACGCACTTATGAATCCAAAGTGGTTTCCAAGACCGCAATGGACACAAAACATGAGAACGGATGAGGTTGAGGTGTTTAAGTGTTAACACCATTGTCTCGGTGCACGCTGTGGGGGATTAGTTCAAAGCATCGCGCTACTAAGCCGCACGTGTATCCGATGGTGTCGACTATGGAGGGTTCAAAGCCAACGACTACCTATCCTTATGCTTATATACCTCGTGAGGGTTGAACTTGTGTCTGCATGCATATGCATTCGGCTATTTCCACTCATGTGGGGGATTGTAAAAAATCATGGATTAAAATATGCCCGGTCAATAGATTTTGACCAAATAATAAATGTGACGAGACATTTAATTTTGTGAAATTAAATGACATATCGTCGATCTACATTTTACGTAGATAAATGTAGTATATTTACTTTCTCAAATCCGATTTCCGGTGAGTGAGAAATAGTGGATTAAAGTTGGGCATAATTAGCTTTTAATTAAAGCTTGGAGTTGGAGCTTAGGGAATAATTAACTAGTGTTAATTATCCCACATTGGAGGATTAACACATCTTTTAATGTGTATAAATTAAGTGATTTTATGTTAATTAATAATTATAGTGGACCAAGATGGGTGAAAGAGCCCACACGCGCGCACACGCGCCCGCCGCCGCCCGCCCGAGCCCGAGCCCGTGCCCGTGCTCGTGGTCGTGGTCGCGGTCGCGGTCGCGGGCCTCGAGCCCGGGCCTGAGCCCAAGCCCGAGCTCGATCCCGATCCCGATCTCGATCTCGATCTCGATCTCGATCTTAGACTTGGACTTGGACTTGGATCTTGGTCTTTGGGTGGTCTTTGGGCTTGGTGCTTGGCCCAAACTATTCTTTTTAGACCACCGCCGAGTCAGCAATCCAAGTGGCTTGACACGTCGTCAAGCGAGGCACAGTCACGGCTGCCACGTGAGAAATCCACACGCTCCACACGCGAATGGCACACTCCTGCCACACGCTTGTAACCGCCGTCGGTTACGAATCTGCCTTGATGAGCCTTCATGGCTTGGTTGACCCTGCATGGTGGCTTGGCCTATAAATAGGCTAGCCATACCACTGCATTAGGACACACATACAAGCATTCTCTGCATAAGCTCTCTCCCTCTCTCTGCATTGGTTTTCTGTCGAAGCTCTGCCTTCTCCTCCATCACGTTCGCCGGAGCTCTACTGATTGCGGTGCTGCATCAATAGAGACGTAGCCGTTTTACCTTTGGGGACGACACGCCAAACCGAAGAGCACTACCGGGGCGTATCTCGTCTTGCGGGAAGAGGCCTCCTCGACTCGGCTATCATACCATACTGGTTTAGTTGCTTCTTTTTTAAGTTGTAATTTCAGTTCAGTTCTTCCCTCTGTATTACTTCTTTTGGGTTGTATTACGCCCGGTTTTGCTATCTTGTAATCCAGAAACCAACACAAATAGATATATGAAGTCACCGACAACCATCAAGGCCTCTCGCAAAAGAAAAAGAAAAAGGGAGTTGAAAGCAGCGACGCCAAAAAGCACTCCTCTGATGAGTCGACATTGTTGGCCTCCATCTATGTCTGACGCGTCTTAAATGACCCTATTCTTTCAAAACAACTAAGAATAAAAAATATTAGGAGAGGATTGAAAATAATACAAGAATTAAAGTCGACTATAACACAAACATGTAACTATGATCAATTATGCAAATATTGGGCCGAGTGCATAATGAAGTTACAAGGTAGGTCGTACAAACATGTAACTATGATCAATTATGCAAATATTGGGCCGAGTGCATAATGAAGTTACAAGGTAGGTCGTACGTACGTAGTGCTAGTTGTGGCACGCCCCAACAACAACATCCGCACTAAATCTTTCCAAGTTAATTACATGAATAAATTATTTTTTGAAAATAATATATAAATAAAAGGCATATTGTATATTTTCATAAGAGCTTATGAAAACAAAATTGAATGCATAGAAAGGTGGACAAATAACGGTAGTAAAAAAAGGAAAAAAGTCAAAACAAAATAGGTGAAAATTGAATGAAATAAATGGTGACAAGGGCATTCACGATGGGGCGGATCTTACCAATTTATAGTCTTTCATGACAACATTTTATAGTCATATCCATTCACCTTTAATGGGGCGAATTATAACCCGTCCTATATTTTTAACACTATTTTGCATTCATTTTAAATTTTTATGTTTTCGGATATTTAAAATAGCGAAATAAAATATCAAAACACAACAAATTAAAGGCAAAACCTATGTTTACTTAATTTTAGAAAAATAATTATAAACATAGGAAAAGAGGGGGAAAAAGTGCACTACTGATAAAGCGGAAAATGAGATGAGAGAAGAGATTGGAGTGAAAGATGTGAGAATGAAGATAAAAATGAGGGTATATAGAGTAAAAAATGAAAAAAAGAATCGGATAAGCATTGTCCGACATATTGTCCGGACGTTCGCAATGGGGCGAACTATAGGTTGGATGATGCTTGCTCCCCTTAAGTCCGCAGACTAAGTTAAGGCCGTGGCTATGGTCCGGAGCATCATCCGCCCACCTGCAGTGGCGGAAGTTGGCGGACGATAAGGATGATTTTATTGTCCACCTACTTCTGCCGCTGTAGGTGGGCGGACGATGCATGAGACGGGCCATAGTCCGCCCGTTGTGAATGCTCTTACGAGGAATCATTAAGTAAAATATTGCTTCGTCCGCCCGGATGAGGATCCACTGTTGTGCACAGCAGAGGGCTGTGTTTAAAACACAACATTTTATGAATAAAACGCAAGTATACTTGTTTTTATCTTTTTTTTTATTTAATTGTGTGTGTAGGAAATGGCACAACACCTGCTGTGCCCGACAGGGGATCCATTTTCCCTCCGCCCATAGTAATAGACTCATTCATTTTTTTAGTAAAATGTAACACATTTTTCACTCTTACTTTTCTCTTTCTACTTTTTCCCCTTTCCCACTTTATTATCTTTTTATTTAATACTCTCTCCGTCCCATAGAAATAGGCCACCACTTTTTTGTTCGCCTCATACAAATAGTCCATATCCATTTTATGACAACATTTTTTTCTGCTTCTCTTTTACTTTATTATTTATGGACTACACTATCCATTATACAATTACAACTATTTTTTCTCATTTTCTCTTACTTTATCAATTATTTATTAAAACTCGTGTCAATACCAAATGACATATTTCTATGGGGCATAAAAAGTATATCACACACCTTTTTTAAAATCTTTATAGTGAAAAAAATGCTTCCACTACTGTGTATCTAGAATGGAGAGAGTATAAATTTCAATACAATTAATAGTTATAGGGCATTGGACCAATGCCTAGTAATAATGATGCATCTTTGTGAAGAAACGTCGCTCAATCTTTTTCTATTAAAGTTTGACAAAATAAAACCGAAAAAACAACCTCCTTATCGCCTACCATACGAGAAAATATTCAATGGTCCTTCCACACCACCTTGGCACCATGAGGTGGTATGTCCAACCAATTATATATTTACAAATAGGAATTTAAAATGGCACATATCCAACTAGACATGCAATTATTTGGGAAACATTATTATACCACTTTTATGGAAAATGCATAATATAAATATGGATTTTACCAATAAATTTTCAGCTTCTACATATATTTCATATTTATATTTACACTTAAATAATAATAATATCCATACCGCAATTAAAAAAGTAATCCTACATCATTTTGTTAATATTATTTTATGTGTGTGATTTTCTTTTTCTTGCTTTTATATACATATATAAATAAATATATGTATGTATACTACACATAATATAATAATAATAACTTATATGTACCGTTGATAAAAATAAAATAAAATGTTACTGCGGGTATTCTTTTATGGGTATGATTATCTTTTTTCTTATTGATTATGTATATATATATATATATATAGGGTCCCCTTATATGCACAACACATCCTTAGTGTAGAACTAGAGACTAAATATTGGCCAATAGATTTAAATTTAATGGCTAAGATTAAAGCTACTGCACTTTAATTCCGTATTTCATCCTATGAATTAATTAGTTCAGCCATGGGTAGCTTAGTCATTTTGTATATGAGTCAAATAGGGTAAAATTATTTTTGGCGTAAATCAAGGGAGTATGAATTAGGGTAAAACAAAAACTTGCCCCATTTCCACTTCCCGCTCAACGCTTCAACCTCCCCCTCCCCAATTCTCTTCTCCCCAACGCGGCGTGGTAGTCCAATAGTTTGATTCATTCCTTCCGCCGTCATTCTCAACCCCAGCTATCTGCCTAATTTCAACATGGTGGACACAAGACGCGGAAAATTAAACGGTAATTGTTGTCTTCATCGATTTTTACAGTCTACAAAAACCCTACAAACTAATCTCTAACTTGTAGATGAGTGGATGTTGCATTCCAGAACTTCAGCCGGTGCAGGTGAGTTCTATTCCTTAGTTAATTTAGTTTAGATTTTGTTTGTTCTGAGTCTCGTTTTGCTTAAATAAGTTCAGGGCATGCGGTAATTTAGTTCATCCTTTATGTTTTCTGATTCTCGTTTTACTTAAGCCTAGTACCATTGTCTTCAATTGGAAAAAGTAAACGAGGACGCCTTCCTAAAAGCAAACCGAGGTCCACCCCAATCTCGATGGAACCAAACCGTTCGGGTGAGCTATCCCAATTCTGGAAATTTAATTTTGTTCACATTTTTTTCGTTTGATTAGTTGATTAAAGTTTTTGTTTTTCATTCAGTCTTGGGTGAATTTATCAGATGAAGTATTTTCGACTGAATTTATCAAGTTATAAGATAAAGTGTGTTCAACATCGGCTGAAATATTTTTCGATTGTATGATGCTCTGGATTCTGTTTGTGGTTTGTTGTAACTGAATTCTGTTTGTTGTCTGTTGTAACTTAACTTGTATGAGTATTTCAACCATAAAAAAGTTGATTACATACTCTTATTTTCATTCAAGAGTCAAAGATGCTTGTGTTGTATCTGAATTTGTGAATAGATAAAATCGTGAACAGATATGCAGTCATATATGCTTCTGTGTTATCTGTTGTTATGTTGTATCTATTGTATATGAATTTGGTTCAGGGTTGTATCTGGTGTATATATAAAAATTTTGTGAATGAAGTGTGCGCATTATAAGATGAATTGTTTCTAATCTCTTATCAAACGATTCTCACCATGGTGGACACAAGGCGGGGAACGGTATTTGTTTGTTTTAACTGTATACGATGAATTTATTACAGTATAAGATGAAGAGATTTACATTAATTGAAGAAATTATATCATAAGATAAAGTTATTTGTTTTAGGATTGTTCAAATTTGTTCATTTTAACCGAAATGTTTCCGTTTCTCGGTGGATTTATTTCATTATAAGATGAAGAAAAGTGATTACAATATGAACTGATTCCATACTTTAATTTCTAATTTCTATTCACGCTTTAGTGTATTTTGTGGTGAGTTCTGATTTTTTTGTTCATTCATTTATTATAAAGATGGTTATGTAGTTGGAATTTGGTCTTTGGTGAAGTGTAGATGTATTTTGGTAATGATATAATTGAACACATGTAAAACAACAACTGCTTATGCAAAACTTGGGGGTAGGCAATCCAGTAGGCATGACCCGAGAGTGCCGCACGTGTTTGATGTCTATAATATTTTTTACAGTTTTGGTTCAGATTTTTGGATTTCAAGAAAGCTATTCAAGAGATGAGTGATTACGGTATAAGATGAAATGGCTATGGTATAATATGAAGTTACTACTTTATTGGATGCAGTGATTTGATTCATATTTGGTTTGTTTCAAATTTGATTATTTTTGGGAAGGTACAAATTAGAATATGAAGTTATTACATTATAAGATTAAGTAATATGAGTATAAGATGAAATTGTTACATTTTAAAATGTAATGCTTTCTTTCAAATTTGAGTCATTTCAATTTTTGATTCATTTTCGGGGAGTTCATATTTGATTCAACTTAACTGGTGTGTTTTCAAGGCTCAGTTGACATTATAACATTATAAGATGAAGTGGTTACAATATTTGATGAAGTTATAACCTTATAAGATGTAGTGATTTGTTTCATATTAGGTTCATTTGAAATTGGGTTCATTTTTTTGGATGAAGTTATAACATTATAGGATGAAGTTATAAAAGAATAAGATGCGGATATAATATTATATAAAAAATAGCTTCAGAATAACAATGCGAAAAACTTCATTATATAGTGTAATTCAAAAACACATTAAATTAATTGGAAAAGATGAATGGCATCAATCTTTATAAAAGTGTTAATTCATTGCCATTCAAGAGAATATAAAAGTAATAGTATAACATTGAAACAAAATATATAAAAACTTCATCATGTATGTAAAACGATGCATCACACTGAAAATGTAGTTCAACTACTTTAAAATTAAAGAAGTTCAAAAACTGAAAATTACATCTAAAATTGATTTAAGATCAAAATTGACTCGCGACTCACGATCACAATTGAGTCAAACAACGAGCCTATCATACATGGCATTAAGGATCTTGAACTAATTTTTTTTCTGCTTCTCCTTTAACCTTTGCGATTCCTTGCATCATGACCAAACATTATGGAAAATCAGTTGTTGCTTGTAAGATGCTTTAAAACTATATAATAATAATAAAAAAGATAAATGTATCACTGCTCCTATAAAACGGTTGATCACAAAATATAACAAGTTCATTACTAAAACAAACAATTCATCCCAAATGATAATCAGTTCATTACTCGAACAAAACACATAATCAGTAATCATTCGACATTCATAACAATCAAACACATAAATTACTCGATACATAAACTGTTACAATTCGACATTCAAAAATCAAACAAAATCATTGAATTTATTGAATACATTAATCACTAAAATAAGTAGTTGAATACATTAATCATTCGATAAAGCTGTTGTCGACCACGTAGCATAACAGATACAACAAGAAACGATAGAACTAACTAGGATCGCTTGATTCTTCAGAATCTATTGTAACTTATCAAATATTGTTCCATGAGGCTCTTGATTAATCTCGGTAGAAGCATGTCCATTCGCTGCTTCATGTGTAAAATCAGTCGTCGGAGAAAGATCAATCGAGGTGCATTGACGTATTAGTAAAATCATCTCTACGCGTTTGGGGTGCTCGAATGTTCCATTGCAGCAAACCAAGGTATTTAGTTATGAAGATTAAAAAATGGGTCTGCCCTGGTTCTAGCGATGGAATGGAAATGCAGATTTAATTGAGAACAAGAGATTGCAGTTTCATCGTATACAAATCTCTACCATATTTACGTGACTTGAATTAAGGAAGAAATGATAACTGCCAAAGTTGGAATTACAAAACAATCCCCAACTCTGATTTTCGAATTAATTAATGGAAATATGTTATATTGATATTAAATGCTTGAATTAATTATGACCACAAATTATAAAAATATGTGGACAAGATTCAGTCTCTAGTTCGGTCATTAAAAAATAGTTCGACATCGAATACAATCCTATATATATATATATATATATATATATTATGGGGTGCATTAAGCTTCTATTGCCCCCTTAGTGTTAAGTTCCAATTTAATACTAGCCATTAGAATATGATGATGGACGGATTAGATTAGTAGGAGATATGAGGGTCCGTTTTACATTATTAGGCGGAATTGGTACATTATAGGGGTAGAAATGTAAGCAAAGCATTAATATCACATGTTTCAAAACTGCAAGTCCGAATTAAGCGCGATTTTTGGGGAAACCGATTGACATTCCCTTCCACACTATCTCTCTGTCATTCCAAAATCCCCCTCCCCCCCAATTCCACTTTCATTCAAAACCCTAGCCGCCGGAAAGGGACCACAAAAACAGTTCTCCCCGGCGTTTCTCTCCGTGAAAAGCCTTCGACTCTACGTTTCTCACTCGTTTCAGCCTTCTTCGTCGTTGTACGGTTGCTTTGGCAGTGCAGATTCGGTGGAAACTAAACCAAAGCCGATGATTTCGGCTAAGTGGTGAAGCTTCGACAACGTTTTCTCAACGTTATATTCTGTATTTTTGTAAATCTCAATTTTATGATCATTATTCTTAGGGTTTGTGCGTTAATGAAAACACCGATTGTAGGTGATGAATCCTTTGTTAATGCTGCTTAGTTTTTATGAAATTAGGTTTGTGTATTGGTTAATTGTGTTGAAAAAAATAGTGGTATGACCATAGTGTTTGTTGGTGGGTGTGTGACAGAGCTTTCTGTTTGTATCCTTTGCTTGTTTCTGTACATTATTTCATCTGGCGCTCAATTGAACCATCGGTAAGTTTTTCGATAAACACTTTCTGGTCGAAAGTGGTGAAATTCACTTTGTTGTAGTGCTTAAATCATTCTCCAAATTTCCTGGGTCAAGCAAAATAAGTTTCCTAAAACAGCTAGACAACAGAGCATAAGAAAAAGTAACAGAACCAATTTCCCTAAATAGCTACTGACAAGAAAGCTGCAACTAACAAACTAAAGCGGATCTGATTCTAACTACCGATTACCTTCATCTTCTTCAGTAAGCAAACATGAACTAGAACGAAACAGAGCATAGAACAGAGCATACTTCAAATCGAACGTCAAACAAGACGATTAAGCTAAATATCACCAGATCTAATCTACCAGGTCAAGCAAATAAAAAATAACGGAAAATTCCATGCAGATCCAAAAGTACGTACTCAGATTTAAACATTAAAAAGGAAATCTACACTAGATCCATCAGATTCAACACCAACAAAACCAGATCTACAACTTCTAACTCCCGATTCAACTCCGAATCAAGCCAACAACCACAAATCAACTCAGATCTCTCCGATCTCAACTTCAAACGAACATTCAATTGCGAAAAGCATCCAAATCAGTAAAGTAAACACAGAACATCACAAATCAGAGTGAAAGCGGAAAATATAACTAGATTAAACCATAAAACGTCAGAGTTTAACACAAAATAGTCGTCGAACTTCCGGCAAGGAAGCCGGCGAGAGAGAGTACGTGCGGAAAAATTAAATGATAGTTTCTTCGCCCTTATTAGGACGGTGTTACACTTCCAACAAAACAAACACACCACACTACACTACCCCGAATCACCCATGAAACCAAATGCGTGAGCTAAGTGAGCGAAGATGAAGAGAGAGCCGAAACACCTAAGGAGTTTTCTACCTAAAAAGAGAGCTCGGGACCCCAAAAGAAAAGAGCTGATTCTTCAATATTTTTCCTCGTATTTATAGGCGTGGCTCCAATCCCTAGGGCAACGGTCTTTGTGATTTGACGTTTGTGCCATTGAGGATTCTGCTACTTTTCTTCACTTTTTGCTCTTAATTCCTCTGCCCTGGTAAATAGAACACGTTCCTGGGTCCGGCAGAATATTCACGCACCTGGACTTATAAGTACACGTTAGCACCATAGAAAAGACAGAATTTAGATCCAAAACAAATGCATGAAACGAGTCTTATCACACTTAAATACATAAAATGTTGACTCCAAATTCACACAAATATACTGTTCATACCAAAAAAAACCATTTTTAAAATCAAATTAATCTCTATTTATTTATACTAGAGGGAGTAATCACTCTGTCCTAACTAAATTGAGTCATATTCCTTTTTTTGACGTTCTAACAAAGTTGAGTCATTTCCTTTTTAAACAAAATAAAACATCCAATTACTCTTATTTTATTTCATCAATTACTTTACTCTTTATTTATCTTTCGTACTTATTTCCCTCTTATATTTTTTAATACAATTTCTTAACCTCTATCCAAAAATTTTATACTCATTACTGAGGCAGAGTAATTTCTAATAACAACACTTCAACCATGTTTTGCTTTATTTTTATTATTTTATTAATTTTATATTACAATTGGTGTTATCTATACCTAAAACTATTTTTATGTATATATGTGTGTGTGTACAATACATACAATTACATGACATCTCTTTCTCCCCCCCCCCCTGTCTTCTATTGTTTCAAGAAACTATTTTCCTTTTATTACTTTTCTTGCATCTCTTTTCACTTTGTTGGAGTCATAATCATGGCTGATTTCATGCGGAGCTTTGTGATCTTGTTAGCCTTAGTGGTGGCAGCCCCTTCAGGTCTAAAAACTAATTAAATTTCCATTCGTCTTGAACTTTACTTGGATGAAATTTGACTCTCATTCTGTCTCTCTGTTGCAGATGCGGCCTACTGCCTGTGCAAGGCTGGAGTGAGCGACGCCGTTTTGCAGAAAAACATCGATTACTCATGCGGAAACGGAGCTGATTGCTCAGCAATCCTTCAAAATGGGGCTTGTTACAATCCTAACACTGTCAAGGATCACTGCAGCTATGCAGTTAACAGCTATTTTCAGAGGAGATCTCAGCTTGGTGCTACCTGTGATTTTCAAGGAAGTGCTACTCTTTCTCAAACTGGACCCACAGGTAACTAACTTCTCAATTCTCATCTTCATTTAACTTTTTTTTTTAATTTTAGTTACTTCATTTTATTTGATTTTTTTTCTTCTAATTTGTGTAGGTGTGCCCTCTACATGTGTTTACCAGGCTAGCCCAAGGTTTGATCTTCACTATTTTCCTTTTAAGAAACCAGTTTTTACAGAATTTGTTGTTTCAGTTTTGGATGTCTGCTCAAGCTTTAATTGTTGAATTAGGAAAACAATAGTTAATGATTTTTTACTGAGAAAAACAGCATGTTTCGTGAGGTGGAATTTAATTATATTTAATTTTGTACCCATAAATGTCATCATTCACTTAACTACTCATACATTAAATGGATTTACTGTTTGCCATGATTATATAAACCAAAATATGAATGTGTAATTGTATTACCAGAACAATATCTAGAAGCTTCTACTCAGATTAAGAAAATAGGAGTAGGTTTTTCATGTTTTATTGATTAGAGAAAAGATGCTTTATGGGGAGATGAAATAAGCACACAAACAAGTGAAAAATGTATAAAGAATTAATTTTATTTTATGAGCTGTCTCTGATGTTGAAGAATATAATCTAGAATAAAGAGTGAATTGGACTTATATGAGCTGTCTTGTACTACTAATATTGTACCATCCTGGGCTAAACATCCTATAGATCCCTTTATTATACTCCATTCAATCAGGTGTGGTTCTATGCACATTTTATTATTGGCAAATGACAATAATGTTTGTTATAGTATTCAATTAGGTGTGGTTATGCATATTTTTATTTTGGCAAATGAATAATAATGTCATGGATTCGAATTCGACTCCTTTGATTTTAAACATTACCACTTTGTTATTAGGCCAACTTACACGTAATTAATTATGCACTTATGATATAATCGGATAATAATATTCACTCATTTTTGTTGACGACTGTGCAGCACCGGCGGCGGCACTCCGACTCCAACCACTGGTGGTGGCAACATCACTTTCCAAGGCGGGAGCTTGGCCCCAACAGGAAGTACCGGTTCGGGCGACACCGGCCATAGTGCTAGTGTGAGACTCTGCGGTTCATCAATGCTTGTTGTGCCCCTTCTTACCCTAATAGGGAATTTAATGATAATTTTGAAATAATATCAGATTAATTATATCACTGAAATAATATCAGATTTAAAATGCTAAAAAGTGTAGAAATACCAAATTGTCCAAACTCTCAAAAGGGTATTTTCGTATAAAAAAACGGCAAAAGAACCAATTTCGAAATAAATCCTTAGTCTAGGAATGTGTGACAATATTTTTAAAGTCATGGACTATGAATGAGATAAACCCATAGTCTAAGGATCATAAATTAGTTCACTCTAAAAGTTAAAAGTATAGGCAATGGATGCCTTTTCCTATCCCACAAGCCATGCCTCTTCATCTCCATATAATTATTTCTTTCTTTTTCTGAATCATATCATAACTCCTATTATCCCACTATTTCCCGCAATGTGTTATTCCTCTATACTTACATTTCAAATTAAAATTGTAAAATGCTCCTCTTCCGTCCTAGTATAATTGAGTTATTTTCATTTTAAGCAAAAAAATATTTCTCTTACTTTATTTTTTCACCTACTTTTTTCCTTTCCACTCCTCTATTTTTCCCTCTCTCATATATATTTTACTTTTTCCAATTTAACTCTTTAAATATCAATTCATTAAATCTTGTGCAAGAAGTGGCTCGCTTATGGCGGAATGAAGAGAGTACTACTTATTAACTTCAAATAATTGTAAAATTGAAATTTATAACAGCATAAATAACAAATTACTTTATTAAAATTTATAAAAAAATACAAATACTACAAATTCTACCTAAAACTAAAATTTACTTTATTTTCCATTCAAATTCATATAATAATAATAATAATAATAATAATAATAATAGTAATAATAATTCAAAATTGAAAATCCCCCAGCCCAAAATTCTCTTCTTCTTCCCTACGATACCCAAACTAGGGACGGAGCCAGGAATAAAATTGAAAGGGGACCAAATTATATATGAGAAATTTTTGAGAATTTAAGAATGAACAAGTATAAGAAAATTTTGCAAAATTGAACAATAAAATAGTGTATGTTAAGATATTTGGGGAGGGGCATTTTCCCTATATTGAGTAAGGTGGCTCTCTCTGCCCATGTCTCAAAACTCCTTCTCTCTATTGAACAGAGACAATACATTTCTCACCCACAATCCCGCAATGGGCACTAAATAACTAATAGCTCATGTTCCATGTGGTTCCAAAAAATCTTTAGTTGATTAATGCTAATGTTGTAGCCGGTGATTTATCTCAAAACATAAATTATATTTTTTTTACAATATTAAATTTTACGACTCCGAAATTTATTTTTTTTCAACTCAAAATTCATACTTTTTCCGTCCCTTAAAAATAACAACTATTTCCATTTTAGTTCGTCCCTTAAAATTATGTTCTTTCTATTTTATGACGTATTTCTAGAAGAGTTACCAAGTAAATTAATGCAATTTCGAGTCATAGAGCACCAAATTGATTTGGTATAGAGGTAGTCACTTCTAAATTGAGCCACATACAAACTCAGGAACTTCAAAGGCAAGTCGAGGAACTTTTGTCAAAAATTTGGTTCATAAATTTCTAATACCACCTTGCAGTGTCATGTCGTTAATACTTATGCCAAAAAAAGAAGATAGTAATTCTCAGCGCATTTGCATGAGCTATAAACAAAACCACATTAAATATAAGCATGTATGTGCCTCCTCGTGTTCTTTTTTTTTGAGGGAATTGCTTGTTATAGTGCCACACTTGATGTGCTATTTTGGGGTTGTTAATATGTACTGTATGAAATCTTTATGAAGGTAACAAAATATGTTAAAAAATAAAATAAAATAAAAACAAAATATTGTTATAAAAAGTTATATCTCTCGTCCACGTGCCTCTCATGAGGTAATATGGCGCCAAAGAAGTTGGTTGGTATAAACAAAAAAGAAAATCACAATCCGAATGCTTCGCCTTCCCTTCCATTTTCATTTTCATTTTCATTTTCGCCTCAATTCAATTCCGCCAGAAGCCCTAACTCAGTTTCTCCATCCTCGGTGTTTTCCACGTTTCTTTGCTTCCAAATCAATCATTAACCGAGGATTTCCTTGAAACGTAAGGTACAAATCCATGGATTAGATATGCTTTTGTGATTCATTCCATCAAAAAATCTGCCCTTGCCACGTTGCTTTCATCTCTCTATTTGAATATCTTCATCCTGCTTCATGGTTTTGGCTTATGTTGGTCTGCTGTTGCCAATTAATGCAATTGAGGATTCTGTGAAAACTAATCACAATTCATTGTAGGATTCTAGCTATTTTGAATTTCACTGCAGGAAATTTCGATTTATCTCTGGAGCTTTTGTGCTGATGACAGTAATTTCGAGTTATTTGTTCATCTATTGATTGAGATCAAATATCAAGTCTATTGTTGAATTCTTTTTTAAGCAATGCTGCTTTTCTTACTTATCATTAAGAACTTTTACAACTACTTTAGCTGTGTGTGTGGTGGGCTCGAAATCGCTGTTAAATGCTTTAAATCCATTATCATCGTCTTAGTAATCTATTTATGTTTCTTAAAAGTGTATTTGGAACTCAAAAACATGATATTTGGTGTTTTTAAAACCTCGATTTCAGTTATGGAGTATGGCCGGTGAAAATGGGAGGCGATTAGATAACCAGAATGAGAAGCCTACGTCGAATTCTGAAAGAATCGGCATCTGTGAGGGCAAGCAACAAGAAAATGGAAGAAGCCCTGCAAAAATCTCAGACTCTTCCTCGTCCAGTTTGGATAACTCCTCCACCACTGATTCTCCAGGATCATTCAATCAGCGATCAGGTGTTGCTCGTGATCCATCCATGCTGACTGAATCCCCTTCCATCCAAGTGATGGAGAGGCCTAAAACCTCAGATCCAGATAGTCCAAGCCAGTGGAGTGTTGAATCAGGGGATTCTTTGTTCAGCATCCACATGGAGAGTTCGTTGCGTATAAGTGGAGACATAGGGGAGCTATCTTTATCCGAAGCATATCTGCCTCGAGTATCTCCCAAGTCAGGGGAGTCTGTAGACACATCATACACTTCCTCTGCTGCAGCAGCAGCAAAAGCTTTAGGGGAAGCGCGAAGGGCTGTGAAAGAAGACACAAAGTATGCTTCTGAACAACGGAAAGGTTACCCTCCTGAGGCTTCCTCAAGTGTCCCAACAGACCAAAATCTATCGGGGTCTAATACTCCCCAATCCCACGATGATAGTGACAATGAGTTTTCTAAATCGTGAGTGCCCTTGTTCTTGATTCGTTATCTTTCTGAGGTATGTATGAGTTGTATGAGTTTGTCTGTACATGGAACAGGACAAGTGAGTCAAGATGTCCAATGTGTCAATGCTTGTGGTGTGCTAGGATGTGTAGCTGCTGTAGTTGGCCAAACTGCAGCTGCAGCTCTTGGTTTCGTTGGCCAAGCTGTTCCAATTCTTGCATAAGCTGCCCTAGCTGGTGTTCCAATCCTTGCATAAGCTGCCCTAGCTGCTGCACTAACTTGCATCCTTGGTGCTCGACTTCTTGCTGCTGCTCCGGATGGAAAAGTAGAGTCTGTTCTGCCTCTCCTCACGCGTGAGCCTCTCTGTCTCTCTCACTCTCTCATTGAAGTGTGTTTTTTGTGAGTAATTTGGCATGTGCAATGCAGGTCCACGGATAGGAACACAGACAGTTCTAGCAAACATGAAGTTTAATTGATTGTTTGAAGAGTTTGTTACTCACCACATTGGGGCTTGGGGGCCTAACAGTTATGAAAGTTTTCCAAGGTAATTCAGTAATGGAGTAATTTTTATTTTTAATTATAAATTTTAAATTATTACTCATCAAATATCTCATATTGCAATTTAGGGATATCCTAATTCCTATCCACCATTAAATATCGCCACTCTGAACGCAGGGAATACTATTAATTAATTAGCAATATTTTAGATTTTGTTTTATGGTATGGTAAAAATATCAGTTCTCCTTATAAAAAAGCTAAAGATATCGACGGTAATGTTGGGTTTTGGACGTCGGAAATACTTCCTCAGTCCCATAAAAATATGTATATTCTCCTTATAAAATATACTTCCTATTTTATATTTCTGCTTCATTGATAATTAAAGTTGTGATGCACTATTTGTTACAAGGAAATGAAAGTTTGTTTAATAATATCTTCTCATGTATATGTTTACAATATTAAAGTTTAACTAACCATTTTACAACATTTGTTTATAATAGAGAAATGCAAGCTTGCAAAATATTTTTTTAATATATTAAAATACTAATCTGAAATTTAAATTTAATAAATTAAAGTCATAGAAAAAGAATTTTAAAAAATTCACTGTTCTAACATAGGGACTTCTGCTTCTATTGGTTTAACAAATTTATTTATTCTCCAAAGTGCTATAACCAAATTAAATTAAGTGTTTAGTAAAAAAAATATAAGTATTTCTTTGAGCAACTAATTAATTTTCTGACCAATTATAATTTGAAATATAAGTAAAGGATTGGATCCCCTAAGAGCACCTCTATCCGTGCTCTTGCCAACGAGTACGGATGTGGGCCCGGACCCACTTTTACTCTTTGCTCTTAGGCAAGAGCACAACACCCACATCCGTGCTCTTCCGCAAGGACAAGCTCAAGGGTTCCATCTTTCTATTATTCAATTAAAATAAACACATTTCCACAAAATTAAAAAGCATTAAAAATATCCGGAATACTATTACAAATTACAAAAAAATTAAAAATTACATAATTAAAATCCTAAAAATTAAAAAGTACATAATTAAAATCCTAAAAATTAAAAATTACATAATTTGATGATTTGATGTGAAAAATGAGAGATGATTTGATGTGAAGGATGATAAATGTGTGTATTTATAGATGATTTTGGGAATAAAAAAAAAAAAAATCAAAAAAATTATAAATGATTTTGGGAATAAAAAATAAAAAAATAAAAAAATTCCAGAAACGGTAAAAAAACGGCCATATTTTTGGGAATCTGAAAATATATATTTTTATTTTTGGTATTATTTTCGATTTAAAAAAAATGAATTTCCAACGGAAATGCCGTTGGCCAATCAGAATGCGCCACGTCAGCTGCTCGCTGGCACGGACGTGCTCGATGCATCGAGCAGCGCCGCGCCGCTGGCACGGATGGACGGGTGTCCACTCACCGCTGCATGATTAGTCAAATTCAACCAAAGGCGGATTCGGTACACATGTGGTTAAACAAAAAAAACTAACTTTTGTTTCTTTGTTATAAAATATATAATAATAAAATAACTAATTAAAAAAATAATTATCAAAGATTCACTAATTAACTATTAGTATAATATACTAAACTAACTTTTATTAATTCAGGTTATCAAGAATCGCTAATTAACTATTACTAGTATACTAAAGTACTGTATATAGAAAGGAAATGTAAAAAGGAAAAAAAAACAGCATGAAAAAAGTAAAGTGACGTCGTTTTATTTGCACAGCACGGTGCTGTTTTTCCTTCACACTGCAGAGGATCCTATCCCCTCCCAAAATGGGCATTGGAATATAAATTTGAACATAAGCCAAATTTTATAAATTAGAAATTCATGTATATTTTTGAACAAAAAAAGAGTCGTGGAAAACCAAAATTTGTATTACTTTGTGATATATACTTATGTACTCATGTTATAAAGAAGGACGTTTTGATATTTGTTAAATTTCTTTAATTCACAAGATTAACTTATGTTTTGATTTCTTGAGAAACATTGTTGTTGAGTTTAAGAAATGTTTCTTGAATTCTCTAGCTCTGTCCATAATAATAGCATTGTTGATCAAAGTAGAAGCTCAAAATGGCATTGACCTCTCGAAATATAGATATTGTATGTGTGTAATAATTTTCAACTATTCATTAATGATGATGAGAAAATATTTGATGGCTGCTCTTTAATTTGTACCCTTGTAGAATTATTCACTAGTATTATTATTACGAATATTTGCAACCTAAATTAGTTAACTTATCTTTAATTTGTGCCACTGATGACAGTAAAACTAAATTATTACTACTCCTACAAAATAATACTCCGTAATTCATAGTGTATTGAATTGCATATCCGTAGAAAAAGTTTTTGAAAAAAATTTATAATGTACCTAATTGAAAGTTTTAAATTAGACGACCAACAACGCAGCCGCTATACCTCAAAAAAATTATGAGTAAATATAATCTTACAGTTTAACTAGCTAGTGTTATAAATGATATTTATTATGATAGGAACAAGTGAGCACCAATACAAAAATTTATTGGAAAATAGCCCCCGGCGAGGATCGAACTCGAACGCAATACCACTATGCTACGGAGGCAGTTGATATTAATGTTGATAATAAGTTAATACTATTTGATCAAGACGAAAATAGAGCTAATTTGTAACCTGTAACAATAATTAACAGAAATTTATTATCAGTCTATAGATCGTTGCTTGAAGATATGCTTGCACTACTCGAATCGATATATATATATATATATATATGAAAATGATCAATACAAAACTTAATCTCAATACAAAATCCAGACCAAATCCTGACCATGAGATTTGACAATCCAATGGTCAATAATTAAACAAAAACACAGAGGGTCATTGTAAAGCAGTTTTAGGTCATATTATAAACTTTGGATTTGAGGTCATGTTAAGATCATTTCATGTCATCCTTACTATAATGACGTAAAAATAAGCTTACAAAGACCTAAAAATGACTTTTGTATGCTTGGTTCTGCATTTTTGTATTAAGAATGCTTTTGCATGGATCAAAACCCTATATATATATATATATATATATATATATATTGAGTAGTGATCTAGAGCAAATGCCCCTTAATCAAATAACTAGAGAACAAATCATAGTCACAAGATCAAAAAAATCAAGGGCTAGTATTAATACATGTCATTTTTTAATTTAAGGAGAAATTAGTTCCCTCAATCACAAATTTACTCCACAATAACAAGGCGGCGATATAATGGTCATTGCACATCCAAAATTAGGCTACGTCATTGGCATTTGAAAAAGAAACTGCGTTCTTCTCATCTTCTCCTCTTCCTTCTTTTGCAAAATTAGGCGGGGAGAGGACTACGAGGAGGAGATCTTCGATGTCGTAGGCGACTTCTCTGGTCTCGGCGATCCAGATGTGGATTCCTTTGTCGATTTCATGCCTGGCGTCGGCGATCTCGAGGATGGATTGCAGCTGCCGGAGCTTCATTTGGATCACCTCGATTCGGCCGCCGAGCTCGGGGATGTGGCATGCTTCGTATATTAGGAGCTCGCTGAGGCTGCGTATTACATAGAATACGACGTATTCCGCTATTGTTGGTTGGGGATTGATACAATTCAACTGCCGATTTGATTTTTGAGAAAATGGTTGTGTACTGCAAGTTGACTTTGAGTTGATGCCCAACCGTGTTGAATTTTGGACTATATTATTATACTATTGCAAGTTCATATATTCAAGTTTCAGGAATTTGGAATGGTGATTACTAGTTGAGATTGCATTACATGGCAGAATGTTAATTGAATTTTTCAAAACTTTTATACTCTCAGATACCATGCTGATAGTGATATGTTTTGTAAATAAAAGTGAAGTAAAATCATGCTAAGAGTGATGTGTTTTGTAAACAAGAGTGAAATAAAATCACAATAAGAGTAATGTGTTTTGTAAACAAGAATGAAGTAAAATCACAATAAGAGTGATGTGTTTTGTAAACAAGAGTGAAGTAAAATCAGAATAAGAGTGATGTGTTTTGTTAACAAGAGTGAAGTAAAATCAGAATAAGAGTGATGTGTTTTGTTAACAAGAGTGGAGTAAAATCATGCTAAGAGTGACGTGTTTTGTAAACAAGAGTGAAGTAAAATCATGCTAAGAGTGATGTGTTTTGTAAACAAGAGTGAAGTAAAATCAGAATAAGAGTGATGTGTTTTGTTAACAAGAGTGAAGTAAAATCAAAATAAGAGTGATGTGTTTTGTTAACAAGAGTGAAGTAAAATCAAAATAAGAGTGATGTGTTTTGTAAACAAGAGTGAAGTAAATGAGAATAAGAGTGATTTGTTTTGTAAACAAGAGTGAAGTAAAATCACAATAAGAGTAACGTGTTTTGTTAACAAGAGTGAAGTAAAATCAGAATAAGAGTGATGTGTTTTGTTAACAAGAGTGAAGTAAAATGAGAATAAGAGTGATGTGTTTTGTAAACAAGAGTGAAGTAAAATCACAATGAGAGTGATGTGTTTTGTAAACAAGAGTGAAGTAAAATCACAATAAGAGTGATGTGTTTTGTTAACAAGAGTAAAGTAAAATCATGCTAAGAGTGATGTGTTTTGTAAACAAGAGTGGAGTAAAATCATGCTAAGAGTGATGTGTTTTGTAAACAAGAGTGAAGTAAAATCAGAATAAGAGTGATGTGTTTTGTTAACAAAAGTGAATTAAAATCAGAATAAGAGTGATGTGTTTTGTTAACAAGAGTGAAGTAAAATCAGAATAAGAGTGATGTGTTTTGTAAACAAGAGTGAAGTAAAATCACAATAAGAGTGATGTGTTTTGTAAACAAGAGTGAAGTAAAATCACAATAAGAGTGATGTGTTTTGTAAAAAAGAGTGAAGTAAAATCAGAATAAGAGTGATGTGTTTTGTAAACAAGAGTGAAGTAAAATGAGAATAAGAGTGATGTGTTTTGTAAACAAGAGTGAAGTAAAATCACAATAAGAGTAATGTGTTTTGTTAACAAGAGTGAAGTAAAATCAGAATAAGAGTGATGTGTTTTGTTAACAAGAGTGAAGTAAAATCACAATAAGAGTAATGTGTTTTGTTAACAAGAGTGAAGTAAAATCACAATAAGAGTGATGTGTTTTGTAAACAAGAGTGAAGTAAAATCACAATAAGAGTGATGTGTTTTGTAAACAAGAGTGAAGTAAAATCAGAATAAGAGTGATGTGTTTTGTAAACAAGAGTGAAGTAAAATGAGAATAAGAGTGATGTGTTTTGTAAACAAGAGTGAAGTAAAATCACAATAAGAGTAATGTGTTTTGTTAACAAGAGTGAAGTAAAATGAGAATAAGAGTGATGTGTTTTGTAAACAAGAGTGAAGTAAAATCACAATAAGAGTAATGTGTTTTGTTAACAAGAGTGAAGTAAAATCAGAATAAGAGTGATGTGTTTTGTTAACAAGAGTGAAGTAAAATGAGAATAAGAGTGATGTGTTTTGTAAACAAGAGTGAAGTAAAATCACAATAAGAGTGATGTGTTTTGTAAACAAGAGTGAAGTAAAATCACAATAAGAGTGATGTGTTTTGTTAACAAGAGTGAAGTAAAATCATGCTAAGAGTGATGTATTTTGTAAACAAGAGTGGAATAAAATCATGCTAAGAGTGATGTGTTTTGTAAACAAGAGTGAAGTAAAATCAGAATAAGAGTGATGTGTTTTGTTAACAAAAGTGAAGTAAAATCAGAATAAGAGTGATGTGTTTTGTTAACAAGAGTGAAGTAAAATCAGAATAAGAGTGATGTGTTTTGTAAACAAGAGTGAAGTAAAATTACAATAAGAGTGATGTGTTTTGTAAACAAGAGTGAAGTAAAATCACAATAAGAGTGATGTGTTTTGTTAACAAGAGTGAAGTAAAATCACAATAAGAGTGATGTGTTTTGTTAATAAGAGTGAAGTAAAATCACAATAAGAGTGATGTGTTTTGTTAACAAGAGTGAAGTAAAATCACAATAAGAGTGAAGTAAAATCAGTAATAATTTGCACAAAGAGTGAGGTAATATTGTTAACAAAACTAGTACTTCAAAATTGGTTAAGTGGTGGATTTTAATTTGAAAATATTGGATTTGGAATTAAATGAATAGAAGTAATAAGTGAGTTTGATTGGGCACGTCAAGGCGTCGATCCAATTCTGAACCTAGCAATGTTTCCAATTTAACTATGGTCCATGCATAGCATAATACCCATCTTTCACAAAAGCATCTACAAGTACTACATATTCAGTCGATAATTAATTATCGATCTAAATTAATTAACTCCCTAAATAGCGCAATGTATGATTTATGATGCAAACATTAGCATATACAGTAAAACCCAACTGTAATACATCCCTCATTTACTCGATCGTGTTATGAAAATTTATTAATTATCAAGGATCATTACAATATATTTCCTGTATTTAAGTTCCCCACCTCAGATACAAATATAAACTGCAAGGGGACTTGCTCCACAGTCAAACCCAAAATTTACAGAAAAAATTGAAGAATAAAGAGTACAGGAACTGCCAAGCATTCAACTATTAAATTCACCCTATCCTCTGCAACCAAACACACCTAATTTCATCACAGATCATGGAATCGCGATTTGGATGAAGCGATCAGATTTGGAAGGAAATTTGGAAGGAGATTTGATCGCAGATTTGGAATGAGAAAGAAGAAAACTGCGTAATTGATCGCAGGTTTAAATCTCAAATGTAATTTCCAAAAATACCCTTCTCCTATTTTATATTATTAAACTAAATAATATTTGTTCCATTAAGATGTGTGGCTGAGATTTGTTCTCTAGTTATACACTTAAGATTAGTTATATCTTGATCACTAACCTATATATATTTATTCAAACTTATTGTTAGAAAATAAAGCTTTGAAATTTATGTTTCAGCTTCCTTGATTATCTGCAAATGGAGCTCGAATTGAATTTAGTCGGAGCAAACTAGAGTAGAACAAAAATAGTTTAAATTCTTATGCTTGTTTACTTCTTTGAGCTCAATTTACAATTTTGTTTGAGATTCTTATCAAATCATATCTCCCAATCCATTGTTGTACCATTGAAATCTTCTCTATAATATTGTAAATCGTCAAAATAAGCACCAACCACAACATATAGTATCAAATTTCATCGCCATTGATTTCAAACTACTCAAAAAGGCAATTAACAAGAGAGAAAAAAAACCTTAAAACTTTATTGATACCAAAAAACTGGATCCAATTAAATACATTGATCAATAGTCAAGAATGCCTAAGATTCATGATTTCGGGATCTACAAGGTTTAAAAATATGGATCGAACGTAAACATCGGTAGCAAAAACGACTTCATTTCCTCGAAATACCAAGCCTCTTTCGAAAATCCTCCTCCATAAGGGGGATGCCACCGTTGAGCTTGATCTTGGGCTCCCACCCTAGCAGCTCCTTCGCCTTCGTTATGTCCGGTTTTCTTTGGCGAGGATCATCCGGGGTGTTCTCGACAGTCGTGATCTTCACTTTCGGGTTGATCATCTACATTATAGAGAATAGATAGCACCCGCGTTGCGTTGAGTTTGTGATCAAATCATCCAAATGTATACGAACAAATATGAGGTGAAGATTTTACCTCCTTCACAGTCTCTGCAAGCTCGAGCATAGTGAATTCACCTGATAATAAATCTTAACGAGTTAGATATTTGCGATGGAAATGATAAGAAATGGAAGAAACCAATATAAGTAGGAAAAATAGGATGATTGACCTGGATTGCCAATGTTGATTGGCCCTATATGATCTCCTTCCATTAATCGTGTAAGTCCATCAACCTTTTTTGGCATTGGCAAAAGAAGCAAAGTTTTGAATCAAGAAAAGAGGTTTTTTGTCATGCACCAAGATGAATGTAATCGCTAACCATCTCAGAAACATAGCAAAAACTCCTTGTTTGTGTTCCGGGAAGCTGAACAGTCAAAGGCTCGTCACTGGAAGTAGCAGTGTAAAATAAAGTGAAATGAAGCATCAAAGTGGACTGGAATCTAATATGGAAGAGTGGATAAAGAGCATTTACCGTATGGCTTGCGCTAAGAAGTTGCTGACAACACGACCGTCATCAAGATTCATCCGCGGTCCATAAGTGTTGAAGATCCTTGCAATTCTTATTTCTGTTGAATCATTTGATAATGGTCAGGGAACTCCAATACGAAATTGTTATGTTCAAATGTCCGGTGTAGGGACAGATATTACCAACTCCGTGCAGCCTGTGATAATCGTACATCAACGTCTCTGCTACTCTTTTCCCCTCATCATAACAACTCCTCACTCCTGCAATAGCCTTTTATAAAGTTGAACCCCATAATTTCGTCCAAGTTTATCAAATGATTCATTTGGCAGCATATGTAAATGCAGAACTTTAGGACTAAAACCATACATGTTTTAGTAACTGTTTGCAGTTTTTAAGGTAGCAAAATATTACCTATAGGATTCACGTTGCCCCAGTAATCCTCTGTCTGAGGATGCACGAGCGGATCACCATAGACCTCCGAGGTTGATGTAAGTAAAATCCTAAGAGGTACTTCAAAATTGTCAGAACATCCAAAATGAACAAAAATTGGAAGAGAATCCAAATCAGCAGACATACCTTGCTCCGACTCGCTTGGCAAGTCCCAACATGTTCAGTGTGCCTACTACATTCGTCTTTATTGTCTGTCAAGTATCATGGCATGGACAATGGATATCAGAAGATAAAAATAAAATGATCAATCAACTTGCATCAATTTTCCTTAGACGAAGACGTGAGCTTTATAGGCACATGATTAGAGAGGGACAGAGCCATGACATGACGTCTGACTGACCTTCACCGGATTGTATTTGTAAAAGATTGGCGAAGCAGGACAAGCGAGATGGTAGATCCGGTCAACTTCAACGAACAAAGGCTCTGTCACATCTGCAGACAAAAAGAATTGATAAGTAGGAAACATGATGGTTCAAGACGCATAACACCATTATAAATCAATTTATGAACAATTGCATCATAAGGGAGTGACTATTGAACCATAAGGAATGCTCACCGTGTCGAATAAGCTCAAATCTTGGATGGCCAATCCATTGCCTCAAGTTATCCTTTGAACCAGTGAAGTAGTTATCCACAACAATCACCTGAACAACAATTTCATACAAACGATACCGATTGAGAGACAAACATAGCTTGCCTTTTGAATCAAGCCAGTCTAAAAAGGCATTGTTATGTCCTACCTCGTTCTTTTCATTTTGCATGAGTTTATCAACTAAGTGAGAGCCAATGAATCCAGCCCCGCCCGTAACCAGAACTCTCATGTTTGCCTGTCAGGTTGGTTAGTTAGTCCAAGATGTATGGTCACATTAGTTACTATAAACCCGACAAAATTGAGCACATGGAAACTCGATTTTCGAGTGAGGGAATGGATATCGTACCTGAAAGAATTTCGCTCTTCGCAATGGTGAAGGCTCGGGAGGTGGCTTGGTCGACACACGACTACCATTTGATGCCTCCTTAGCCATTTCTAGGATCTCCTTTTAAGTTCTGAATTCCAAAACTACATAAGATAAACATCAAAATTCCAATTATTCAACCGCCATTGTTTCAAAACGGAGATCACAAAACAAAATTAAAAGATTATCACATTCAACAAAAACCAAATCTGCGTTACTCATAAAATGTCGAACAAAATCACACGTAAAAAAACAATCTCTCGCATTCACTTTGCCACAAATCTTTCTTTCAAATAAATTGCGAAGAATTAAATTGAAAATAATTAGAACAAAATGAAGCGATGATCGATCACCTCTTAATCAATTGAATAATGTAGTAGTGGAAGCGTCTCCAGCTCAAATTGCAAATATTATTTATATTATTCACAACGCAATTGTGATCTTCAAAGTTATAAATACTGAAAAAGAAATGGCGATTAAATCTGACATTAGCAATGGGGGCAGAGAGGGAGAGACGATAATCTTAAAGATTAGCGAACGTTATGCAATCATGCATGTGTCAAATATTTACCAATCGCTTTTAAATGCAATCTAATCCAAATAATAGATTTGTGATATCTTTTATTTATAACTAAATATCATGCATTTACAGAAATGTTTTTGTTAGGTAAAAATTTATAATTTTTATCATGCTAAACCAAAAGAAAAGAGTATACGTAGAAAGTAGTAGATCGAAATTTAGAATAAGTAATAAAATAATATATACTCCTGTGTTCTTTAGGCATCAAAAAGTTTTTAATTGGTTGATAAAACTAAATATATATGAAGAGGGAGGTGATCAATTGCTAACTAGTCAACAATCAAGACCAATTTTTAACCATAGATTAGGAGATCTAGTAGTGGATATAATGTTAAGTGAATTATATTTTAAATTTAAATAATTATTAAATAAAATTAAAGGGTATTAATGTCAATTATCTCTTATTAAAAAAACTTTAAATTTACGTAACTCTCTCAATTTTAATTAATTTTTCACAAAAAATATATTAAATTAAAGATAATTTTATAAGGATTCTAACGAGATCTCAATTGCATATGTTCCGACGATGTTCGGATGATGAAATTTTATGATTTTTATTTCAGTTTTCGTATATGCCGATAAACAATTTTTTTATCAATAAATACATAAAAAATCTCAATATAATGCATATAAAATCTTAATATAATACAGGTAAAATCAAAATATAATGCATGTGAAATCTCAATAAAACTGTGTTGATAATTTGTCTACTATTTATTGAGATTCGTAAGATTTAATCTCATCCACTCATTTTAAAATTTAAGGATGGAGATTTGGTCTTGATTTTGGATATGATGTTATAAGCAATATAAGAGGACCGGTTTCTCAAATTTTATTTCTAATACATAGTATAAATTTTGTAAATATTTTTTCAATTAAAGATCTAGGAAAAATTTAAATCCATGCGAAGATTTTATTAGATTTGAAATATAATTGTTAATTAGAAACTTAGTTCTCATATTCCAAACTTAACGCGTGTCTACTTAAGAACAAAACTTAATGTGAGATTGTTGGTAATATAGTGAAATAGCGTTTTTTGATAGTCAAATTTGAAGTTGGCCTCTAGCTTTATTTCGGCAATATATAATCAAATTAAATTTGAAGAAAATTAATGCTTGTAAATCAACTTAATTTCATTATTAATTTATTATTTTATTCATTTATTTGAAGTTATAGAGAAAAACGAGCAAATCAATCTTTGATTTTTGTTAATTTAGTGAAATTAATAATTTCAATGGCATTTTCTAATGTATTGGTCTATTGCAATCAAGCTAATTAAATATATAAAATAAAATAAGTAATTTTAAACGTGCGTTTGAACAAAAATGTTGCTCACGTAAGGAGCTCGGGTAAAGTATGTAGCATATCATTTAATTTCCCGTGTGTATATATGGTTTAAGATAGATTCATTAATGTGATCATTCTCACTTGAAAGACATGAGATTGGACAAAACTGATAATCTTGAATTGTCTTTTATGATGGATTTGGAGGAACTGCATGACCTCAATTGTTTCATCAACTGCATAGGAAAAGTGATGGGGTGTTTTGAATGATTTTAATTTGGGTGATGGTGATAGAGGGAATCACATGATTTTGGTCGTGATTGGGTGAACTACTACATAATTGATCTTGATCATTGATCAACAATGATCAATTTGGTTTAAATTACTACTTATAATGACTGTAATCATACAAAATTAATGAGCAAATTGGTTTAGTTAATGCAGGATCATCAATTGATTTCCAAGGTCACCAACTAGGCTTTTCCCAAAGTCAATAACTACTTTCTAAATCCAACCTCAAAATCTAACCTACTTTTCTTTTATCTTTTTTTTTTCTGGTCAATTTACACTAGATTATAACAGAAATGTGACAGATGGCAAATTTCACCTCAGCCGAGGCGAAACCGGTTGCTCTTCCTTGGCAAATTTCTTGTTAATTTCTAGCCCTTTAGCTTACTGCATTCAAATCTTGCTCATTCAGAGGTAACGGGCTCGATTCTTCATCAGGCGCAGGCGTCGTCTGTTGCTGTCGATGGCGTATGATGGAGGTGACTGCTTTGAGTATAATGCAGATCGGTATAATGATCCCAGCAACGCGTAGCAATAAAAGCTGTTTCATAGGTTGAGAGAGAATTGAGGAAATGTTGAATGCAGCTTTGCAATTTCTGATTCTCATATATGTTAGAATTTACCATGATCAGTGAGAGCGAATAATTCCCAGCTCGACTCACAACTACCGGAAGAGTATGCCGTATAATCAGGAGCACCATGAACTGCATCAGGTTGAGCAAACAAGATGAATCAAGATCACAAAATGTTGTTTAAGAGCATGTTATTATGAATCAGTATAGCATTCAAGTAGTCCATTTTGTTTTCAATTTCTCAACTTTTTCTGCGAAAGAGAGACGGAGAGAGAGGGGCTTACTATTAGTGCTAATGTGCGGCAGCAGACTATGCTTCGTGATGTGGAAGCAGCATACTCATCGTATTCTGGGTCGAGGAGGCTATGATCAGCAGCAACCATTGCAATAATGCGCGGATTGTTCAAATCTCTTCTTGCAATCTGCCAATTCCCCCTGATAAGAATGGATCTTTATTAGTGCAAGAAATTATTAGTGCATAAGATTGATCCTTGTTTGTTTCAAGCTACGCAAGGATAAGAATTAGAACTACCTCAAGTTCATCGGAAGTCCACCAAAACGGAAAATTGGCGGTGGTGCAGTGTATCCTGGCTTGAATTGCTGCAATACAAAGTGACACTTAGCGCAAGAAAGCAACGGGAGAAGCAAACACAACAAGAAACAAGAAGATATTAACTAACCTGATGGCATATCTCACACATGGTGTCACCCTTCTCGTTGCACCACTTTTGCACACATCTACGATGAGCATACTGACAAACAAAGCCGATAAGAGCACACATGTTACATCTCCAGCACTCGATAAGTGTCAAATGACAACAAGATTCAGTTAAGCCTTCAATTCCTTTATATGGAAATTATGTTCGCGCGTCTAAGTTTTGAAACGAGGGAATAAACGATTAGGTTAGTAAGCTCTAATCAAGATTAAGGCCTAGTGAAAACAGAGCAACAAATGCATAAATCATGATCAAGAATTTCAAATTGGAAATCTTCTAACATAAAAAAAATAATTAACAAAAATGTAATTAAGTAAAGTGAATATGAAGTGATAAATTACAGAGTAATTAGCAACAAACCTTCAAGCTTCCAGAGCAAGAGCAAGGAGCCTCCATACTTGAATCAAAACCTTCATCCTGGCATATCCTACACTCGACCACCTTCCTCGGAGACAAGCTAGCCTCGGAATCTTTCTGGTACGAGTAGTCGATTGCTACTTCTTCGACAGTGATGGGGACTACGTGCTTCAGTCTACTCTCGATTGCAGCCTCGAGGGTCGACTCAGTAAGCAAACGATCAACGAGCAAAACGAAGTGATCCCCCATTTTAAAGCCAAAACAAGGGATGTTTTGCGCGACGAGCTCTCACCTATCACAGAACCAGAGCTTCAACATTACCAAATTAGCTCAGGCAACATGTACAAAAGGGCTAATAGGTTGAATTCAAAGTGTGGTGTGAGTCAACAAAAATTAAGTCTTTAATGAATAACAACAATATCTTAAAAATTACTGGCAAACCCTTTGAAGATAATGTCAAAAGGTGGAATCCCAATTCAAGATTAGAGACAAAAAGAGAGTCTTTAAAAAAGGGTTCTTCTTTTCTTCAAGAGGAAAAGGAGAAACGAACCCTTGGAATCAAATTTTCAAAAAAAAACACCAAAAATAACAAAAGCCCAATACACCAAAACATCAAAAACAAACAATTCGAAGATGGAATTGGAATTAAGCGAATACAATCAAGTGCAGTGTATCTCAACAAGTTTCTTAAACTACCCCAAAAATTGTGAGAATTTAAGCAAAGGTGATGATGTAATTGGAATAAAATTGAGATACAAAGTGAAGGGGAATATACATATAATAGAAAGAGAGACTTACAAGAAGGGTATCGAATAATCTGAAAGCTAAGAAATGTCTCCTTTTCTAGCTAAAGCAACGGATTGAGTGTAATTCAAAAATATGTATTGTTCAAATACAAATTTGTTGTATGCAATCATGGCATCGAACATATATATATATATATATACGCGTGCAGAGAGAGAGAGAAGAGGGGGGATGAGAGAGTTTTTTGAGGTACAGAATTTTTTTTGGGGGAAAATGCAAACAGTCCGAGAATAGTTAAGTGTCTTTTCTTTAACGGTTTAACCATTACTTTTTACTGTACCAGTGAAATTTGTAGTAAGAATGATTATAGAATCGAAATCTTTTTTTTTTCAATTTAAAAATTAACGGCAGCGAAACGATTGCTCTCACCTTCCGTTACTTTTTTAAGCCTTGAATCAGTTAATTATGAAGCGGAGTTAATGAAACGTCATGTCCAGATGCTTAATTGAAGATCGCTATTAGATTAATTAATAAAGTGAAATAGTGTTAATCATTAGTTATTAATATTGATTAGGAGGTTACTTTATTAATTGAACTGCATACTTGAACTTAATTTTATTTGAATATTGGGTACTGCAACTAGCTACTTTGTCCGAATTTTTTTCGAAATATATCTGACATTATGTATACATTTTTAGTAGCCAATTGGTGGTTTACTTAGCAATTAATTTCATCTTTTATTAAAGTCGACGATTCATTTTTATGATAAATAATTTATTTTTATTAATTGATAAACTACAGTTTAATGATTTTTTAATAATAAATTTGCTTAAAAAGATTTTGATATAACATACTGTACTTAAATTATATCTATCTCTTTCATTTCCAGAATTCTAGTGAACTGCATATTTGGTATATGATGAATGTAAGATCCATATTTACAATATTTCATGAAACATAAATTGCACTAGAACTAGAAGTCTCTAAATCTTTCTCATTATATCCTTTCGGCCTAAATGACAAATTAGACCATTTTTAATCATTCTAATCTCATTCTCGTGTTATCCTCTCATTTCTCTTTATTAGAATGTCTTTTAAAATAAAAATATTCCCTTAGACATCTTTAATTTTAAGGATATTTTTTTGTAATATCGGAAATATTCCTTTTAACGGATTTTATGTAGTTCAAGTTTTATATAAAATGTTAGATGATAGAAATATATATATAGGAGATGGTTCATTTCAACATTTTTCTTAAAATAAGAATACAAAATTATATTAGTTCAAAAATCGATTAATATCAGCTAGAATCACAAACATGTTTGTTCGTGGGTCTACGAATAGCAATTCTTGACTCAATATTAAAAACCGATATGTTTTGTGATGCCAACTAATAATAATGTATCAAAAAAAATAATATGGTTTTTTTTTCTCAAAGGTTTCACTAGAACTGCCCCCTATATATAGAAAGTTTAAATTTGTTAAAATAAAACTAAAACTTCGTATGAAATAACTACATTTTATAATTAAATGAAGATTTAGATTTATTATTATAAGCATTGATGTGAGTATCAAATTAAACATAAAACATTGTTTACAAAATTTTATAATGAGATTTTAGCTTAAGATAGAGGGGTGGAAGGCATAAGAGAAGTTGAAGAATATATTTGATAAGTCATATTTTAGTTGGTGACATGTAAGTTGATCGGTTAAATTGAAGGACTTGATCTTTTCAAAGAGTGAAGACCATATTCAAATCTAATAAAGGAATAATATGTTGAGCAGATTGGTTCAAATACAATTCCAATTTCTTCAGACAAATTCTGCCACAAAGCTATGACTGATTAAATAAAAACTACGATGATTCATAATTCATGTAACTTAAGGTAAACGTGTGCAAGTTGATTTGGTTGGAACACTTGGGACAATTACTATTGACAAAATTAGAAATTAAATAAAAATTTAAACCATCGCACTCGAAACTCAAAAGTTTGAGGGTTTGGTTTGTTATGACGATTTGATAATAGCTTTTTCATTGGTTTGGTTGGTCACCTTTCGTATTTCATTAGATACGATGTAATTTAAATACATGATTAAGAAATCTATGATTTTTCTCGCAAAATTGATCGCATAGAACAACTAAATGATTAGTTAGAAAATTTTTTCACTAATAAAACTCGATTAAAATTATTTTTTATAAACCATATCAAATTAAATATGCTTTTAAGAGGATTCTAACAAAATATCAATTGCATATTTCCGTACGAAGAAACCTACACGATAAAAATCTAATTTGTCGTATTTATCTATGCTGACACGCGGTATAATGCTATTCAAGATTGTGTTACGATGCCCCAATTCAGTGTATACCATTCCTTACATTCAATAATGTATACTCCATGTGTCCCACAATAATTGTCACTCTTTTCTATTTTGGTCCGTCCAACAATAATTATCACACTTCATTTTTACCATAATGGTAAGTAGACCCCGCATTCCACTAACTCACTCCACTCACATTTTATTATAAAATCAATATAAAAAGTGGGTCTCACAGTCCACTAACTTTTCCAACCATTTTCTTTACATTTTTTAAAACTTGTGCCCACAATAAGTGTAACGCCCCAGAAATGACCCTAGATGTAATTACTGTTCCGATTATATAATCAATAATTTAGGTTCTTGAAAATAAATATTTATATTGAAAACGTAAAATAATCAATAAGTATAATTGATAAATTGATTAAGTCTAAAATATGATTATAATTAAGAATTAGAATAGTATGTTTTAAGACTTGGTTTGAAAATGAAATATATTGAAAGTATGATGGTTATCGGTTTAGAGTTAGTATTAAACTATTATTTAATGTGATTAAATAAGAATTGAAATAAAGTGTTGGAATGGATGAAAGGAGTAAATATAATCAATGTCTATTGTATTTAGAAGGTAATTTAGTGGTTAGTAATAATTAGATGTTTAAAATAAAATGAATATATACATTTTTTAATGTGGAAAGTAAATAGATAAGTGAAAAGGTAAACTAGTAGAAAACTTAAGAGAAGTGTGGATTGTTCTAGATGATAGATATTATTTTAGTTTAGCTTTGTTAAAACGGGGATCCAACCATTACTCTCTCCACTCCACTATACGTATTCTCTTTCTTTGATAAGCAAGGGAACAACACACTCCAAGCTCCACACTCACCGTCCGTGTTAAATTGTATAATCGACGTATTTAGAGAGGAGAGAACACTATTAATTTGTATTGAATGGGATGATTTCTCAATTATATAGAGGATCCTTTAAATAGAGTGCATGAGACAATGTACATGGTAAGATCATTGATTACACAATATTATGTCAATCTCCTAATTTGTGTAATTGATTATAATTGCAATCTTTCATTTTCTAACACTCCCCCTCAAATTGAGTGGTGAGGTCTCCAATACTCAATTTGCAAAGAGCATCTCCAAAGGCTCTCGTATTGACTGCCTTCGTCAACATGTCGGCAAGCTGATCTTCTGAGCGAACAAATGGTAGCTCAACAATTCTCCTTTCAATATTTTCTTTGATAAAGTGTCTGTCCACCTCGACATGTTTGGTTCGATCGTGTTGAACCGGGTTTTCTGAAATGCTTATGGCGGCCTTGTTACCACAGTATAGTCAGCACTTCTTTCTTGGAGAGAGACCAAGTTCCTTCATCAGCCGTCTTAGCCACATTATCTCAATTAGTCCACTTTTGATACCTCGAAACTCTGCCTCAGCACTGGAAACAGCCACCACTTTCTGTTTTTTACTTCTCCAAGTCACCAAGTTACCTCCAACAATGGTAAAATACCCCGCGGTGGACCTCCTATCATTCGGATTCCCGGCCCAATCAGCATTCGTGTATCCATGAATCTCAAGGTTCTCATTTCTAGAGAATAGCACTCCATGTCCCGTTGTCCCCTTCAGATATCGACAAATTCTGAGCTCTGCCTCCATATGATCCGTCTGTGGTTTATGCATGAACTGACTCGGTTTAGAGTTAGTAGGCAATGTGTGGCCTAGTATGTCCTACGGCGTAGGCAATGTCTGGCCTAGTATGCGATAGGTAGATAAGCTTTCCAACTAGTCGCTGATATCGTCCTCGATCGGTCAACTCGGCTTTATCATCAATCTGCAATCCATGATTAACTACTATAGCCGTATCGGCCGGTTTACACTCTAGGAGCCCCGTTTCTGCAAGAATGTCAAGAATATATTTTCTTTGTCTCAAAAAGATCCCTCTCTATGATCTCAACACCTCGATCCCAAGAAAGAATTTGAGATCCCCTAAGTCCTTCATCTCAAACTCCTGAAACAGATTCTTCTTCAAGTTCTCAATTTCTTCCAAGTCGTCACCTGTGATAATCATGTCATCAACATATATGATTAAGCAAGTGATTTTATCTCCTCTCCTTTTCAGAAACAAAGTATGATCAGAGTTGCTCTGTTTGTATCCATAACTAATCATTGCCCCGACGAACTTCTCAAACCATACTCTTGGGGACTGCTTCAACCCATATAAAGTTTTCCTTAGCCTACATCCTTCCCCTATCTTGAAGTCTGCTGCGAATCCTGGAGGGGCCTCCATATACACCTCTTCTTCCCTTTTTAGCTCACCATCAAGAAAGGTGTTCGCCACATCAAATTGATGTAGTGGCCAATCTTTATTTGCCGCCACAGACAATAAGACTCGAATTGGGTCATCTTGGCCACTGGAGAGAAAGTTTCCGAATAATCTACCCCATATGTCTAGGTGTAGCCCTTCGCGACTAGCCGTGCTTTGTACCTCTCAACTGAGCCATCTGGTCTCATCTTGATAGTGAAAACCCATCGTCATCCTACAGGCCGTTTCCCTTTGGGTAAGATGCATGTTTCCCAAGTGTTGTTCCAGATCAGTGCATCTATTTCCTTTTGCATTGCCTCTCTCCAGTGCTTATGCTGCATAGCCTCTTCCCATGACTGTGGGATCTCTTCTTCCTCATACAGTGCCTTCTCAAATGCTTGATCCATTTCTGCCAGATGACTCGTAATTAGGCAAGCCACAGAGTAGCGAGCCTTCCTGTTAATCCTCTCCGGGGTATATCTTTTTGGCGGAACTCCCCTGTTGGCCTAGGGTGGAAGAATGTACCCCCTGTGTCAGGGTCAATTCCTTCAACTTCTTCTACCCCATTGGTTTCTTCATCCGTGTTCACCACATCGGGGTCTGCTTCTTCCTCTACACTTACATCATCAGTAGCAAAGAAAACTGGAGAAGCAGGGTTATCAGAACTTACATCGGATAGCTTCAACGGGGAAGTAGTTGGCTGTGTGTCACCTTCAGGAATGGGCTGTCCTACTTCAGAGACTTGCTCAGCGGGATCGCTTACTGCCGCCTCTGTTAGGTCCGCTGCGGGATTACTTGGTGTTGGCATTGGCGCTGATATCCAACTTAGCTGGTCCTTACTATTATTCTCCCCATGACTGCTAAGGTGGGTATAGAAGTATTCGGTTTCAAGAAAATTGTAGTTCATCGTGACAAACATGCGGTTAGTTTTAGGATCAAACATA
This sequence comes from Salvia splendens, assembly GCF_004379255.2. Classification (NCBI taxonomy): domain Eukaryota; kingdom Viridiplantae; phylum Streptophyta; class Magnoliopsida; order Lamiales; family Lamiaceae; genus Salvia; species Salvia splendens. Next base: position 9,520,460 of record NC_056042.1, read on the forward strand.
AAGGTGGTGGAATTTTAGTGGAGGAGGACAGGGCTTGGAGTGGTGTTTGGTATTTGAGGATACTTGTGGGTAATCTGTTCAAAAGGTAGGCTGAGGTGGTAATAGCTTCTGGCCAGAAGTGTTTTGGGGCTTTTGACTCAATGAGCATAGACCGGGTCATTTCAAGGAGAGAACAATTTTTTCTTTCGGCTACACCATTTTGTTCGGGAGTATAGGCACAACTGGTTTGATGAATCAGACCATTTTCTTGAAAAAATTGTTTCATGGCCTAATTAACGAATTACCTTCCATTGTCTGATCTTGGAATTTTTATAGAGTGTTGGTACTGGGTTTTATGAATTTAAAAAAGTGTGAAAAATGTGTATAGACCTCGGATTTTTGTTTCATGAAATATACCCACGTCATGCGAGTGCAGTCATCTACAAAAATTAATTAGTATCTAAGATCCTGCCCCCAAGAAAAGGTGCGGGCCCCCAAACATCAGAGTGGATTAAAGAAAAAGGAAAATCAACACGAGTATTATTCAAAGGATACGAGGTTCGGTGGCTTTTTGCCAAAAAACAAGTTTCACAATACTCATCATGTTTAGAAACAAAATTAGGAAACAATAATTTTAAGTAACCGATAGAAGGATGTCCCAAGCGCCGATGCCAAAGCCAAACTTTCCTATCGGCAGACCCGTGAGTTAGCATGGCGGTCCCTTTTGAGCTATCTCGTCTACATAGTACAACCCATCACGTTCAGTGCCACGTCCAATTATTTCCCCGATTCGGATATCCTGCAACAGACAGAAATGAGGTTGCATCAATAAGGTGCAATTTAACTCCTTCGTGACATGGCTAATAGACAACAATTTATGAGACATTGAAGGAATGTTAAGGCAATTAGATAATTGAAGGGTAGGGGATATTTTCACAGTTCCGGCCCCCTCAACTTTTGTAAACTCCCCATTAGATGTCTGAATATGGGATTTCTGAGGTTTTTGAATCCCTGTAAGATCTGAGGCATCATAAGTTATCGTATCAGTTGTCCCACAATTAAATATCCATCTATTATTTTTCTCATATCCACTAGATACCTGACACGCAATTCCATAATTTCGGGGCTGAAATTGAATTTTACACAAAATTGGGGTATCTATGGAGTTATAGGAAAAATGGGGTAATTTCCGGCATTTATTAGGAATTTGGGGTAACTTTTAGAATTTCTTTGAAGTTTGGGGCTCCCTAATAAAAAGGGCCCCAAATTTCTCTTTACCTGAAACCCTAGGCGCCGTCTCCGTCTCCTCTTCTTCTCCATGTAATTCCTCACTCCAATCGGCGATGATGCTCCCACTCTTTCCGGCGACGAAATTTGCCGTCCCGGTCCTGTTCACCGGTTGGGCTGTGGCGAGGTCGGCCGGATTTGCTGGCTGGATGGCGCCTCCCATCTCTTGGCCTCCGACCGTGCGGTGGCATGCCCATCGCGGTTCCAGGGTGCTCGCGGCGGCGGCGGTTTGCCGTGCTTTTCTTCCCACTAGTCGGGATATCCGATGAGCTCAAAGCATGACTCCTTCGTATGCTTTTTCCGTTTGCAATAGGAGCATACTAACTTCGATTTGTCCTCCTCATCGCTCCGATTTGTATGTTTTCTCCCATTTCCGCCGAGACCACCACCCCGCGAGCCGCCGGCGTGGTTCTGCCACCCTCGGACGGCGAGACCCGCCCCGATTCCATCAGTGGTGACTGCTACACCATTGTTCGCCGTCTGTAATATCCGGAGGCGTGTCTCCTCCTGCTGGACTAGGTTGTATGCGAAATCTACTAAGGGAAGTGGATTCAATTTCGGTATTTCCCTCTTGGTTGATTCATACTTGCTATCAATTGCATAGACAAATTGGCACAATCTCTGATCTTGTATGAATTTGTTGTGGATTTCAATATCTTCTGGGCACTTCATTGGATTACTTTGCTTTTGATCAATTGAAATCCATATTTCCTGCAACTTGCTTCATATTTTGCCTAATGAACTGTTCCCCTGTCTCAGTGTACTTGCTTTGAATTGGAGATCATACACTTGGATTCTGTCTCCTCCGCTTCCATATGTGACGGCCAACGCATCCCAGATGTGTTTGGTCGTCGGGTGTTGTAAGATTCGACCGACTAGTCGAGATTCGATGTTTTGAGTCAGCCATGTAAACACACAGTGATCAGCCTGTTGCCACTGCGTGAAGGCTGGATCGGTTCGTGGTGGTGGAGGTGGAACTCCGGTCACGTGAGATATCATTCCCCGACCACTTCTCGCTGCCTTCATGAGTACGGACGAGAGAGCGTAATTCTCTCCATTGAGTTTTTCCCCGCCGATGTGGAGGGGCTATGTGTCGATTTTGTATGACACAACAGCAGTTTCTAGTGGGTTGTTTTGGTTTGGTTCATCGCAAAACTATTGCGCATGAAATTGGCAAATTGCCGGGCAAATTCGTCCGTCATGGACTGGTTGGTAGTTTCTGTTAATTTTTTATCTTCTTCATCTGACATATTGCTGGTACAGGTACAGGTACAGGTATAGGAAAGGGGCCGAAAAAGGTAACACGGGAAAGAGCCGAGAAAGGTATCAAGGACGATGATGGTACCTTTTCTGAGTCAAAACCTGCTCTGATACCATGTTAAATGGTATAATCGACATATTTAGAGAGGAAAGAACACTATTGATTTGTATTGAATGGGATGATTTCTCAATTGTATAGAGGACCCTTTAAATAGGGTGTAGGAGACAATGTAAATGATAAGATCATTAATTACACAATATTCTGTCAATCTCCTAATTTGTGTAATTGATTCTAATTGTCATCTTTCCTTTTCTAACCGTCCGCAGTTTTGGTCGGACCACCGCCCAGCGTCACCTCACCACCCTCATCCCCAAAAGTATTCATCGTCTCCTCTTTCCTCTTTTAGCTAGCCTCTTCCCTAATTTTAATTAGAGGGTTCAAGCTTGGAGATACAAGTTTGTTGTTTTTACTTCTTGCGAAATTGCAGTAAGAACTTGAGCTCTTGTCTTTAGTACTTCCTCTGCTTGAAATGATGAATTATATATATTCTCACCTACTGAATAATGAATAATTGACAAAAGATCAAAGCTTTCCCCCTGAACATTGTTGAAATTGTCCTATTTTGTTTAGGTTTGTGTTGAATACATGATATAGGAGTGAGATTATGTAGCTATGTGAATAAACAAATTAATTAATTAATTGAGGACTAAATAGTTAGGAAAGGCAAGTGCACTAATTGGTCGGATGATAATCTTGCTACTAGTTGTTTGGAATTGTTGTAGGAGATAATAAGCATATTTCTATCAAGTTTCAAATTCTACTCCGACAGTAGATGAAAATGAAATTTGGGGTTAGTTGCAGAAAATGAAATTGTTGGTAGGGAGTATATGATTAGAAGCTAAAGGGAAACATTATTAGTAAAATTAATATGTGAGAAAAGTCTCATTTTTGTGTGATTATTAATATATTCTTTGCATAATGTGATGTTTGCAAATTATGAGAACATAAATGATGCTAGTATTATTTTCATTATTAGATAATACGATCAATATTTAAGTTTGTTCTTCGACTAAGAAAGAATTGAGAAAATAGTGTAGTTAGAGCGCAAAGCTTTGTCATTTTTCTGATTTAGCATAATCCAGTTGGCTGAATATTAATGGTTGGACTTCATGTTCTGATGCACATACATATTTCCTGGATTTAGTTGGTACATATTCATGAAAGAAGATAAATAGTTTTCATTATGGAGCATATATTGGCAGATTTGGGATATAGTGTCATTTTAAAGCATAAGTACCCATACACTGTTTAGTTATGGATTGGGATATTTGAATGTGATCATTGTTGGCTCTGTATTGTCCTTCGGGACCTCTGCTTGTCCCTTTTTCGGGCCTCTATTTGTCGTTCGGGAGCTCTGGTATGCTCTTCGGAGCCTCAATCATAGCCTCTGCATCAGCATTGCGCCCTTACTAGCCACTGATCAACTCTCATTTTGGGTATATATCTCGTTTTGATGGACTGTGGCATGTCTAAGATAGATTTTATATTTTGGATTCCGCTTTCTTTTGTTCACATTGGAATACACGTCTATATATATAAATTACATATTATATAATGTAATTAGTCATTAGTTGGTTTGCCAAAATGAATTTTTTTATTCAGCATATTTTTTATACCGGGATTTGTGACACCTTCGATTCGTTAGGGGTGTTACAATAAGAGTGACAATTATTGTGGGACAGAGGGAGTATAATGTTTGAACAAAATATAAAATATAAGTGCATTTTTTAGTAATGAAAATAACTGTTGTTAATATTCCAATATTTTGAATATATATAATGAAGTAGAGTACATTGCAGTTGTATATGGCCATTTACAATAGTGTCCTTAAATTTGCCCTATAAATCCAGTCACAACAATTGCAATAGCACTATAAATCATTCCCTTAAAATCCGCCCATGCCCATTTTCACCACTACTTTTCATTTTTTTTTGTGTTATAAAATAAAAGAAAATAGAAAAATAACATAAATTAAAGGCAGGGAACATCGGATTTCCGAGTTCCGTTGGGATTTGTTGGAAAATCACCAAGCTTCTTTTTTTTTCTTTCTTGAGAAAGATAAATGAGATGAGAGATGAGAGAAGAGATGGAAGTGAAGGGGCGATAAATGGGGTGAAAAATAGGGTATTTATAGAGTCAAAATGGGGTGAAAAATAGGGTATTTATAGAGTCAAAATAGTGTAACAAATAAAAATAAATGAAAATCGATGGAATTTTTGGCCGAATGTGTTGTAATAGCGCAATCGAGCACCTATCAATCCGTCCTGGCCGATCGGCGCACCCTATCCCAAGGGCAGACGACTAGGCGGATTTATAGTCTAAACCCATGCAATAGTGCTTATAAATCCGCCGATCCTTTAGGGCGAAAATATGGGCGCTATTGTGAATGTATACAATGTACTATGTAAGTAATAACCTAAATTCAATATACTATATATAATATCAAAATGATAATATGCAAGTATATTTCGAATTATGCATGTAAATATTTGTTGGAAATTTTTACCAATGTGATTTTATTTTTGTATTTGTATAGCACTCGAACCAACAAAATATACAACTTTCCATCTTTTAACTTTAATTGACCATATTTAATTTTAGTTATGTACTCGTTTTTAAGATATGATTGAAAGTGAAACTCAAAAACTTGACATAAAGGAGGCATAAGAAAGGATGAAATAGGTAAACAGTAATTACTCTACACTTATTCACATATTATATCTATATGATTACGTACTGTTAGTCTGTTAATATGAAAATAACATTGGAAGTAGGGGTGGGTCGATACGATATATCGTATCGAAAACGTTGTATCGTATATCGTATCGAAAATATCGATATGAAAGAATTTCATATCGTTATCGTATCGAAAGTTTCGATATATCGAATTTCGATATGGAGGATATCTATATCGTTATCGTATCGATATTTCGATATATCGTACCGAAATTCGATATATCGAAAATATCGATATATATCGTATATTCGATATAAACGATATATCGTACCGAAATTCGATATATCGTACCGAAATTCGATATATCGAAAATATCGATATATATCGTATATTCGATATATATCGTATATTCGATAAATATCGTATATTCGATAAATATCGATATATCGAAAATATCGATATATATCGTATATTCGATATAAAACGATATATCGCGATATAAGGGAATTCATATCGTTATCGTATCGAAAACTTACGATACGGTATCGTTTCGTATCGAAAATTACGATATATCGAAAATCCGATAATTTTTCGATATTTTTCAATACGATACGAGCGATATATCATTTTTTCGATATTTTTCCCAACCCTAATTGGAAGTGGTTGTTTTAATTAAGATATAACTCCAATATATAATAGGTTGAACAACCAATATAGAATCTGCTGCTAGAGTTAAATTGGACAATATCGTAGATATGATGTTGACCGATTAAATAATTCGAGATTCCTAAATTAGGAAAACCGATTATTTTTGAAGTTTTATAGTTGGACCAAATAATTTCCTAAGTGATACGTGTATTCCACGTGGAAAAAAATGGTAGGCAGATAACCTTTCTTAGAGCATCTCCAATGCTGGCGGACGTCAAATAGCCGTCAAATAGCCTTCACACTGCCACATCATCAGCACTACAATTCTCCTGCCACATCAGCTTGCCACATCAACTGGACATCAAATAGCCATCAAATAGCCTTCACACTACCTATCCACATCACTAATAACAATTATATAATTTAATTTACAATTGTATCAACATACATAATTTAATTTACGAGACAAATACGGAAATTCGAATAATAATATTAAAATTTAAAAAGTACATTACTTTTAAAAAAAAGTACAACAATTTAAAAAAATTACAAAAAGTAAAAAGTACATTAATTTAAAAAAGTAAAACAAAATCACTCATCGCCGCCGTCCTCGTCTCCGTCGTCGCCCAACGCTTCTTCACTGCCGTCGCCGCCGCCTCCGTCGCCACCTACGCCGCGGCTATTCCCGCCGGTGTCCCTCCTCATCGCCTCCAGTTCTTCACGCTGGCTCTGGAGCAATACGCGAAGAAAATCCTTCACCTCGGGGTCCACCGCCGCTTGGAAGTCGGCTAAGGTCTTCACCATTTGAGCGCGCGTTTGTTGGCGCGCGAAGAATTTGAGCTCCTCGGTAGACCTGCCGAGGGGGATGCCGAATGGACATCCTGGGAACTCGGTGTGCCCCCCTCGCAACCTGCTGCGCCCGCCTTTGCCCAACCGGGCGAGGTCGGCGACCGAACGACCGAGGAGTCGGGACCTCCTGGGCCGTCTCGGGAGGTCTGACGAACCACCGCTGCTGCCGCTATAATCTCCGGTATAGTTCAGTCTCTGCCTCTTCGGCCAGCCAGCGTCGACGCCTGCCCGGAATTTCTCCGACTCGTTGAGCACAACGTAGCAGTTCCAGTAGGTGAACTCATAGTACTTCTTATCCGGATCGGGGTAGGCTCTTTCCGCAATCCTCCTGCAGTCTTCCTCTGTTTGGCCACTGGTCTGCATGCGGAGGGCGTTGGCGTACAAACCCGAAAATCGAGAGACGCCAGCCCTGATTCGGTCCCAGCACTTCCGGACCTCCTCCCCGGTGCACGGTCTCCCTTCAGGGCAAAATGCCCTGTAGGCTGCAGCTATCTTCGCCCACAAGTTGACGATCCTCTGGTTGTTTGAAACGAGAGGATCGTCGCAAACACTCACCCACGCCTTGGCAACCGCAACGTTCTCCGCGTCCGTCCACTTCCTCCGGCCCCGGATTTCGGCGCGGGGCTGCGACGACTCGCCGACCTTCTTCGCCTTGCCCTTCTTCTTACCCCGCCCTACTCCCTGGCTTTGAATGAGAGTTTCAGAAACGTCGTTAATATCAAAACCCAAGTCCGCTAAGGAGAAGGTCTCCGAATACTGTGCATCCGTTGGGGTCGATGTGTGCGAAGAACCGGTGGAAAAATCAAAAGTCGGCCGATAGGCGTTGTCCCCCCCGTGCGTCGCCTGCGACTGTGGAATCATATGTTGCGCCGGTGGCATCATCTGCTGCGCCGGTGGCTGCATGCCGGGTGCCCACCCCGGCATCATCTGCATAGGGGGCTGCATGCCGGGTGCCCACCCCGGAATCATCTGCTGCCACGGGTACACGTTGTAGTACCCGCTCATCGGAGGCCAACCACCTCCCCCAGGAGCCGGGGAAGTATGGGACCCTGCCCGGGAGTCGGGGGCGTCTGAGACCCTACACCGGGAGCCGGGGGAGTCTGAGACCATCCCCCGGGATTAACTGGAGTACCTTCGTAGTTGTTCTCCATTGCTCGTTATTGATCTTGTACAGAAAGTAAGGTAGAGAGAGAGTACTCGTTAAAACAAGTGGTGCGAATGAAAATGAGGTTCAACGCGCGTATATATTGTGTTTTGCGAAAAAAAAAAAAATATATTTAAATCCGACGCCGGTTTGGCGCCGATCCGGGAGCCACAATGGCGCCCGTGAGGATCGGCGTGGGAACCGGCGTCAGCGCGGGAATCGGCATGGCGACGCCGATTTTGACGCCGATTTCGCCCACGCCGGTTCCAATGGTTCGGCGTCAAACCGGCGTGGGCGAAAAATCGGCGCTCCGGTGGTGACGCCGACCATTGGAGATGCTCTTAGTAATTTGAGCAGGTAAGTTAGATGATCCAACTTTATCGTTTTCTTTTATATGAAAACTCAGTAACTCTGTAGTTTAATGTCACCCACACAAAAAGTGACGAAATGAGACAACGGAGATGAACATAATCAATATCAATAAATGTTATAGACTTGTAATTGTAATTATTAAAAACTAATTGGAAATTGACATTTTAATGCTTCGACATTAAACAAAGTTATATAGCATAAACAAAAAGCACCCCAGTCCCCACTGAAGTCGAGTTCTAATCACAAATTTCTCAATCGACTATAGGACACTCTCGGTTGATATTTGGTTTCCTAGATAAAATAGTATCAAAATATAATCTATGATTGAGTTTTGAGATTATTTTAGTTCATAATGATTAATCATGACTAATTATTTCATGATTATCCATCTAGAATTGAGTTATGAGATTAAATCTCATGAACCAAACACATTATATATTTAAACTCAGAATAGTATCTTGTAAACCGAACACGCTCAAAGAGATTAATTTTAATGATTCAAATATAATTTTCATTTGTGTATGGTGTACACAAATACAATTTTCATGTCTGGGCTGATTTACGATTTAACCATTGGCCCAATTATAATATTTGGCCCGATCATAATCCTAAGTGATTGTTGTTTCTTGATTATGGCTTATCCTCACTAAAATATTATCAAACTCGTTTTTTTTAATTGTATTAAGGAGTATTTAGTTATCGTAATATCAAAAAGCCCAATTTATTCCCGTTTCCTAGTTAAGTCGTGTAACTTAACATTCTTAATTAAAAATTTACTACTCTCCTCGTTCTCTTATAAGCAATTCGTTTTTTTATGGATGCCCCATGTAAATCGAGCTGTCCCTCTTCTCTCTTATTTTATTTTATCTCTACTTAAAAGAAACAAATATCTTATGACGGGATGAAAGGAGTAATAGTACTATTTTTGGAAATTTCGCAAAGGCCGGGAAAAGGCACTTTACTTGTGAAATATAGGAATTATGTAAGTTTTAGGAAATTATAAAGTGATCTGTGATACTCAAAAGGTTTATTTAGAAAAAAGAAAAAAAAAAGCTTCAAATTGTAAGCTAATATCTCATATATCTCAATAAATAATCTTTTCTTACTAAAATAAAAAATAAATTTTTTACAATATAAGCAATTCAAAACATATTTTTTTTACGAAACCAAACCCGAAAACCCGAATTATATCATGCAAAAAGCCACAATTCATAGCTTTTAATACTTGATTCTCTTTACTATAATTATGTTTGCGTGATGCTAATAAAATAACATATAAATTATAAAGCATGGAACAATTCATAGCATGCTGTAGAGATATGAGGGTATTACAAAATGGTACTACGTGGCTGATAACACTTTGTTCTGAGTCAACCATATAGTAATTTTTTTAGCATGTTTCCACAATGATTAGATTTTATTTGGTGCCACTTGTGATTAATTTACACTTTCAGTTCGATAAATCTGCACTAATTGATTCTCAATTAACTTTTTAATTCACCTTAGTAACTTTTTCTTTTTTGCTTTAGTTAATAATTGATCAAGAATGCCACAAAGAAATGCTTTTAACAAATTGAGTAAGTATCTCATTAGAGTTTAAGCATGATATATTGGAACTGATTAACCCCTACATCATGAAAACATGTGTTTACAGTATTTTTGTCCAAATTCAATTGATAATTTTTCGAAGTTCTATGTGAAATTCTAATGTACCAATATTTAAAATCTCTCAACATTAGCAATATATAAATCAAATTTAATTTCAATAAAAAGAGAAAAAAAATTACGGAAACATGTCTCTAGCCTTTTTTGAATACTTTCAATAGCCAAAGCCCAATAAGTAAAATTGGAAAGCTTCCATAAAGAGCTTTAATTTGTAATTGTAATACTTTTAAATTTTACATTAGATTTCGAAGAACCAAGTTTTCAAGTATGAAATTTTTGCTACGCCTAATTCCAACAAAAAAATATACTAGTACTACTATATTTTTTATTAAAAATTATAAGTATAGTTAAAAATATAGAAATAGTCTTTGTATTTACTAGTGATTGGACTTATTTCTATTAAACCACAAACTAAAATTTCAAATATAACCAATTACTAATAATAATAGTAATAATATTTTAGTAATTTATTACTGCAACATAAAATTATGAAAATGGCAATTGTTTTTTAATTATTGGGAGGCGAAAAACCACTATATCTATGTCAATGATTACTATATACCTAATTCTTCTGTGGTTTAGGCAGATCGCCTACTTTTTTTTATCGCCAAATGAAGTATTGGTGACTCACGAATCGTGAGATCATGTCTAATTAATGCTAATAGTTTTCATGATTTGTAAATATATTAGTAATTGTTTATATGGGCTCACCCTTGCAACAATAAATAATTAAATACATCGTCGAATATTAGCATGATACTTGGGTTAGATTGTAAAAAGCTTTACTTACATTCGATATTAATAATCAATTTACTTTATATAGTCAAGTAGTATAAATATTCCTCCCATGCTGTTTATGTTAGTGTTTGGAATTCTGAATAGCTCAATTTTATTAATTTATATAATGTCTGTATATACTATATATTAATTGGAAGGCAGCATATCATGTGAGTTGAAATGACTTTAAAAGGTATATATTAATAGTATATATTGGGAGATTGACCAAAAAAAAATCTTTTTGTGAGCCAAACATAATCTGAATAATCTAAAATAGTTATAAATATGTCAATGATTCAAATTTTTATAAGAAGGAATTTTCATAATTATAGTAGTACTAGATTTTTATTATTTTGAACCTCCAGACTTTTACAATTAAAGAGTTGATATTAAATTAGTTCCCTGTTCTCGTGAGAATTAATGGTTTTCGTTTGAACCATTTTTACAAAATATTACTCCCTCCGTCCCCAAATAAGAGTCGCTAATTTCCTTTTTGGGCCGTCCCCCATTAAGAGTCACTCTTCATTTTTACCATAAATGGTAGTAGGTCCCACATTCCACTAACTCACTCCATTCACATTTTATTATAAAATCAATATAAAATAGTGGGTCCCACATTCCACTAACTTTTTTCAATCAACTTTTCTTTACATTTCTTAAAACTCGTGCCCGGTCAAACAACGACTCCTATTAGGGGACGGAGGGAGTATTAGCTTGCATGAGCAAATTAAAAAGAAAAAAGTGAAAAATAATAATAGAAGTGAATATGCTAACAACCTACTAGCAAGTAAGTTAATATTTGATATTTATGCTGGTACTAAAGTTAGGTCACCATACCAATTTAAGAGCATCCACAATAGGAAGGACTTCCCCACGGACTAGCACTAGGACTTCCTAAAAACACCTTCTGCCACGTCACTAGGACTTCCCACCCCACTATCACATCACTAGGACTTCCCACTGCATAATAGTGGACTGCTACTAGGACTTCCCAACAAACAAATTCACATTTTATATACGGAATTTAAATACGGGATTAAAATTTCGACACCAATACGAAAAAAATGCAATCAGAATTTCATTAAATTAAAAGCAATAAAAAAGTACAATTAAAAAATCAATTTCAAGAAATTACATTATAAATATCAACGTGCATTCTTTCGCGCCCACAACTCTTCAATTATATCCTGCTGGAGTCGAATATGGGCTTCTTGTTGGCGCATGTCGGCATTGGGTTGGAGCCGCCCAGCGTCATCATGAGGTATCCACATTCGTACATTGGCGGTGGCCACGCCGTGGCTTGGCCCGACGACATCTTCATTGGTCCAATCAGTCAGTTCTGGACCTTTTTGTTCGACGATCATGTTGTGCATCATAATACATGCGTACATGATATCAGCAATGCAGTCGTCATACTACAAACAGGTTGGACCCTTCACCGCCGCCCATCGAGCTTGGAGCACACCAAATGTCCGCTCCACATCCTGGCGCGCTGACTCTTGTCGGCTCGCAAAGTAGACCTTCTTATCTTCGAGCAGATATCTGATTGTCCTCACAAAGACGGGCCACCTATGGTATATCCCATCCGCCAAATAGTAGCCCATATGATGTTGGTTGCCGTTGGCGACAAAACTGATGGTCGGACCAACGCCCTGGCACTGCTCGTTGAAAAGGGGCGACGACTGGAGGACGTTGACGTCGTTGTTCCCTCCGGCTACCCCAAAATATGCATGCCAAATCCAAAGCCGGTAGTCAGCTACCGCTTCGAGGATCATTGTGGGATTCTTGCCTTTAAAGCCGGTCGTGTAGTGACCCTTGCAGGCGGTGGGGCAGTTCTTCCACTCCCAATGCATGCAATCTATACTAGCAACATCCCAGGAAACCGTGCACCGCCCCGTGCATATCCATCAGTTCCTGGCAGTCTTGGGGGGTAGGCTTTCGCAGGTACCTCTCCCGAATATTTGAATGACGCCCTGACAAAAATACTTGAGACAATCGCGGGCAGTCGTCTCGCCGATGTGGAGATACTCGACATGTCGTCGCGCCTCCGTAAGCCAACATGCTAATTGCAAAGCAGTGCACTTCTATATAAGGCGAGTGACTGGGTCTGCCACTCGCTATCCTCCCTCGATGCGGAAGTTACTATGTACCTTAGACGCTGCTAAAGCGTTCAAGTATGCATAAATAGATCCCGGTGCATTCATAAAACGCCGCCGGCAGAAAGTGGTTGCCCAAATCGCGGGCTGCTCAGCGAAATAGTCGTCATCAAACAACCGTTGGTGGTGCAAACAGCGACGTGGTCGCGGTGTACCACTCGATGGCTGGATGGGCGAGGTACCGCCTCTGCTGCTTGGCGCAAGGCCTCCCTCATCAGGCGATTTATCTCAGCGGACGTATAGGCCGTATCTGTTCGCAGGATGTTTCCGCGTTGCTTCACTATCCCAGCCACACTACCCGCACACTACCATCAGCACGCACCACTATCACTTATCATTTCGGGATGTCGAGACACTGTAGAGTGAAAGAAGAGAAACTCGTTAATACAAGTGGTGTGAATGAAAACGAACCGAAACAGAGCCGTATATATAGAGTTTAAAAAACAAAAAAACCGTCTCGTCCGTGCCTCGTATCCTTGGGTCGCAAAAATAGCAGACGA